>NC_089590.1:18097088-18393007 GCF_019320115.1 Miscanthus floridulus
CTATACAGGAAGGCTCCTTTGATGTTGGCGTCGGCGACGTTGGGTAGCTCATTACACTACTAGGAGAAGCATCGGATGTATCCATGAAGGGTTTCTCTAGCCTTCTGTCAGTAGTTTTTGAGATCCCATGGGTTTTTAGGATGCTTATATGTGTCATGGAAGTTTCCCACAAAGATCTCTTTTAGGTCCGCCCAACTTTGGATTCTATTAGGCGAAAGGTGTTCCAACCATGTTCGCACTGAATTGGCCAGGAACAATGGAAGGTTGTAGATAATGAAATCATCATTATCTACTCCACCGGCTTGGCAAGCAAGCTAATAATCCTTGAGCCATAGTCTAGGGTTCATTTCCCCAAAGTATTTTGGGATGTTGGTTGGTGGTCGGTACAATGGTGGGAAGGCGGCGTTGAGGATGTGTCGGCCAAAGGCCTGAGGTCTTGGTAGGATAGGGCTTAGGCTTCGGTCCTCGCTACTGTCATAGCATTTGCCACGACGATGGTGGTAGCCATGGCTAGCTCCCTCCCTTGGATCACCATGGACACACCTACAGGTGTCGAGGGTGTCATGCGTGTCATGGTTGTGGCCAAGACGCTAATGTACCAAGACTGCGATGCATAGCCTGCCGCCCTATGGTGCCTAGTGGACTGACACGTCCTTGTTGGGCCACTCTGAGGGCGTGCGCTGGATGGCATCGAGCTCGCATCACCGAGATAGTGAGCTCTCTACCTACTATTCCACCGCACACTCGAGTAGCATGTGTATCTCCCGATGGGCCCGATGGTCTTTGGGTGTTACGGGCCTTGAAAGCCCTCGGAGCAAGGCTGCTGTAGTGGTGATGTTCTAGCCTGCCCAGCCAAAGTGCGAGAGTGCTTCATCATCATCAATGATCGTTCGGTTCACATCACGGGCCATGGCGTGTGCACACCCACTATCTCTATGGTGCTCGATCTCTTGATTGAGCTTCACGCATTCCTACTCAAGCTAGAGTCACGCTTCCTCAAGCTCTTGGTGTCTGGCCTTCAGCTGCTCCACCTATAGGTGAGGCGGGGCCCCTGCATCCCACCAAACCTCATCGTCGAGGTCATTTACTGGGGTAGCCTCTTCCTTGTGGATGCTTTCAATGTGTCCCTTGGGATACTGGCCATGAAACACTCACGAGAGGGGTGATGGCTCCCCCTGCTAGAGTTAGAGCTGGAGGGCAACTCTGAATCTCCTATGAGGAGGTCATGGAAAGACTGCATGACATATTTGGTCATCCCCATGAACTCATCGTTCGTGGGGGATGGAGGCATGCCTTGCACCATAGGATGGTCAATGGTCTCTATGGCATTGTGGAGACTGAACAGGAGCACTATCATGGTGCTCTAGGGTAGGTATTCTAGGAGAGGGGCTCTCCTGCATCAAGCTGTGCCATGACATTGGTGAACGAGAAGGTGTGGTGGCATAGGTCCTCCGAGGATGGTCTAGGTCCTAGGAAGGTGTCAAGCTGGCACTCTAACCTCCCATAATCAAAGCCAAGGAGCTGGTCACTCCTAGGGGTGTGGGCCTCCTGTGTGTGTAGCTATAGCTCCTCTAGTGCCTCGATGATCATGCCAAAGCCTGTGCCAACTCTCCTTCCATCATGACGATGAAGTCTAGGTCCCCGAAGCTCATGTGCGCACCTAGGACCTAGCAAGCATTGCGACTATCCATCTGATGCCTGGTGTGGATGTCGAGACATGAAAAAGGCCCCTACCTGGTGCACCAACTATTGATTTTTTGAGTTGCCACCAATAAGTAAATATTTAATATTGCACGTATGGCTTAGATGGTGTGCTTAGAGGACACGAGGTTTATACTAGTTCAGGCAGAATGTCCCTACGTCTAGTTCATTACTGCTGCTCATGTTACTAGCACTAAAAGTTCATAGTAGGGGTTACAAATGGGCAAGAGTGGAATAGGTCCCAGTCTCTGGTGAAAGGAGTGAACGGGTGTTGAGATAGCTCAGTTGGTACTTGGCCATGTGTTTGGGGTTCAATAGGTTCAAGATGGTTCAATCGAATCTAGCCTGAATCAATCTGATATGTTGCGATGCCCCTTATGGTAATGAAATCACCTTAGACACTCTAAGCCTGAACCAATGTATGAGATGGAGGTGAGGTAATGAAATCACCTTAGACACATCTAGCATGATAAATGGAACAATGTTTGTATTCATGACCTAGGCCAATTTTGTTCTAAGTGTTGGTTTCATTTGAAATGCCATTTTCATGATGCTAGTTTGACTAAAGTTGAACAATAGCTTAGAGTGTTTCATGGCTATGTGACATAAATAAAAGTTGTAGTACTTGATGTTGGTAACAACTTTTATTTTTGGGTCAAGGTCTAATTCAGTGCATAGCATTCTCAAAAAGAGCTCACAACTTTCAACAAAATGTTGTTTTGAGACTTGCAAAAATTTTTGTGTGGGAATGATTTTCAGTTTTAAAGTATCTCACTTTGGAGCAGTGTAGTTTGTTAACTAGTGAGAATTAGAAGATGGTTCTTAAAGCAAAGTTGTAGATGGCATGTAGCTCTATAATTTTTGTTATTGGAATTTTTGCAATGGATGAACGGATTAGGAGTTACATGGGGTTGAAGTGGCGCTGTCAGTCATGGATCGCGGTGACTCAACCCGTGCCTACGCACCCGGTAGTGGCCGACTAGCCACAGGCTATGGCCACCATGTGGTGGTAGCACACCAGCGTTGGCCCGGCCGGTCAGGGCAGTGCATGTGCATAAACGCCACGACCCTCCACTCCATCCACTCGCCCGCTCTCACTCCCTCCTACTCGCTCTGCCTCTCTATAGCATCACGCCGAGCACTGCCGTAGCACCACCATAGCTCTGTTGTAGCTGTTCATCATCGACACAGCCTTGCTAGCCAATTTGTCTCGGCCATAGCTGCAACGCCATCACCGCCACCTCCTCAAGCCACCAACGTAGCCTACCAACCCAAGGTAGTGTGGCATTTTGCCTCACTGTGACCCCGCCATCCCACTGCATCGCATGCCTTCATTTTCTATGGTCTAGCACCTTGCTAGAGCATAGAAGCTTAGGCCAAAGTTAGGAATGATGCCACCACTTGACGGCGCTAGAACGAGCCACCACTCTGCGCATGCCGCCAAGGCCGCCGTGGCACTCGTGCTTGCCGCCGTTGAATTGGTTCACCGTCTCCCTCCTTTCTCACGTGCCTTAGATCGAGTAACTCTAGGCCTTGCTAATTGCATGATGGAGACCTACCTTTTGTTGCTATTTAGCCAGATTAGCGTGCGCACCATTGTGCTCCGTGCGTCACCGTACGACCATGCACACGGCCAAAGTCACCAATGTCACCCCGAGCCATCACCTACACCGTGTAGCTCCACTAATTCACTAGGTTGGAGTAGCCATCATCGCCTGAGTGTGCTATAGCAAGAGATGGCCGACGTACTACCACTGACCTCCGCCGTCTGCCATGGTCGCCGTCGAGCTTACTCCGATGAGTCTCTGGACCAACCAAGTGCACCCATCAATGTAGGACGTAGAGGCGATGTCATCAGTGGTGACCTCACCGCTGGTGACCTCATCAGCGACGAGCTATGGCCGGCCAACCGTCGTGCTCTGTTCTGTGTGACTGATGGTGGGTAGCCATTGACCGTGGGCCCCGGCTGTCAGTCTGTATGATATTTGATTTTCTGATTTATTTTTCCAAATTTGAATGCATGTTTTAAAAATTCATATCTCAAGCTAGGAGTGTCCAATTTTGGTGAACCAAATTTTGTTAGTTTCATCTTGAAGTGTAGTATTTGATAAAAATATGAGATGCACTATTTCTAGTATTTTGAATAAAATGTCGATATATAAATGTTTTTTAAATGATTTCTATCTTGTTAAATGCATAACTTGAGCTAGAAAGGTGATAAAATTGTGATTCCAATTTTAATTGTCTTATGTTAACATGATATAGCTAGGAAAAATACTAAACTTGTAGTGGTAATACTTTGAATATGGTCTTCATATTTAATCCTAATTAATTGCTAGTTTCTAGTGGAATTAGTTGGGGGTAAAAATACATAACATATGATCATACAAATTTTTACACAGTATTATTATTCTTGGGGAATGTAAGGGAAATATTAAATCTGTTGTTTTACACTTTTCACTATACTAAACTATTTTTGCTAAAATAATCCTATGTAACTTGTCATTTTTATTGTGGTAGTTATACTTATCGAAATGGCATGAAATTTATACAGTAGGCTATTAAAGTCATTTGTAGGATACTGTCATTCTCTCAAAATTTATTAAGCACTAGAAATATTTATCCTTTAAATCACCCTATTATCTAAGTAAATTAAGAAATGGATATAAATAAATTAGTTATGTTTAACCATGGTGTTTTATGTGGTTCTTGTGATGCATATGATATGTTGATGTTATCAGTTAGGCTTAAAAGCAATTGGTAGTATGCAACTAGTTAATTATTGCTTTATAATTCAACTAGATGGCTGCATGTATAGTTTTGGTTGTGATGATAATTCTATGATGATGATTATCTTTTCTATAAAACTTGTTAATAACAAAGTTGTAGATAGCTTACTTATCTACCTGGTGTTAAATTTTCATAGTCATAGGCCTTATGGTTTAAGAATTATAGTTGTTAGAAGTCTACTATCAGAAATGCTTGCTCTCTAGATAGATCTGAGGGATTGATTTGTTTGACCTAGATAACTATTGAATCACATTAAGTGTATTAAAAGAAAGTTATAGGAAATTTCATAAGATTTCTAGAATGTCCACAACCCGATTATTTTGATGTGTATAACTTTAGTTATTGTCAAAATAAGTGGCTACTGTCTTGTAGTCTAGAAAATGATTTACATAAGTGTTTGCTTAAGTAGTAGAGAAGAGATATGTGCCTACTCAGTAAAACAAGATGCAACTTGTTATTACTTTAATTCAATGCTATTGAAAACACTTATGAGGATGCATTCATCACATCATATCATATTATACATGTCATTATATATGCATTCATAATATCTTATTCCATGCTCATGCATATAGGATCGTTTGAAGAGATAACTCTCCTAGAGTTCAACGAAGAGGAGGAGGATCAATAGGAGATGCCTTAGGCTATAGCTCCAGGGGAAGAGGAGCAGACTCTCAAAGATCTCCCTAAGTGCCCGGGTCACCGGCCAACCTCTTTCCTCAAAGGCAAGCCCCGGAGCATTCTAAGTCTTCCATATTTTACAAAATATCCATTAAGTCCTTTATGTTTGATGCATTAGGTTATAAGAGTTTATTGGAAACACTTGATGCATAGAACTACCTTGTCTAGTTACATATACCTTTAACCCTATGTAGGTCTAGGATCGAATATAAGCTTAGCCATGCTTAGACTGATAGAAGTTGGGTGATTTCCTATCACCTACGAGATATATGTGGATACCGAAGCACGGTTGGCTATATTTGCTATCATGGAAAAGAACCATGGGGTAATGTAAATGGAGGCCAGGCAGAGTCCATGTGTAGGTGGACTCATGTGATTCCATCTACGCCAATTAAGGACCGTACCATTGTTGGCACTTCTGACAAGATTTAACACATGCCTCTCACTTAGCTGGCTAGATAACTCGTTTCGACCATGAAGCCAAGTAGCTCAACTTAGGCCGGGCCCCATTCTATTAGAGTGCACACTCTAGATGGTAGTAAGGATGTGCGGGGAGCCAGACGTGAGCCCAAGGGTAGGACGGGCCTGAACGTCCTAGCAGCTGGTTGTCCCTGATTATGCGACGCTAGGCGAACCCATGAAGTGTGGACCTAAGTTGTACCAAAGGTGACCTAAGGTGACTGTTGATCCGGTCTACCTAGGTTTGTGCTGGGAATAAATTTCCAGTTGGTTGAAATTGATTCGAATCACCGTCTCCCTTGGATAGTGAGAAACTTGGCTAGCCCCAACATCATAGTAATTGTGTTATGGAATGTGATCGTTCGGATGGACATGGAATTACTACACCAGCTATGGTTACTATTGTATGCTACTAAATGATATACCGCATGTTTGGCATTTGTTAGTTGCTAATCTAGAGATGAATAACTATAATTAACTTGATGACCAAAGTATAATTGTATAACTGAATTAGTCACTTTTTATGCAAAATGTTGTCAAGCTACCTCCACTTATAAAGCCTTGCATAATCCTTGGAGTCACCTTATTTTTGGTTTATGACGGGTAAGTCTAGCTGAGTACCTTCTTGTACTCCGGGTTTTATTCCCATTGTTGCGGATGGTATAGTTTATCACGACTATTGCAAGAACTGCTTCTATCCCACCGTGGATGAGGAGTGAGCCCTAGGCATGCATCTCTTATTAATCCTTCTTATATGCTTTTGTGGGAGTGTGATCATGAACTGGCACTATGTATTTGAACTATGATAGCAGATGTTAGTTTCAAACTTTAATTTGCTTCTACTACTATTTACTGAACTTGGTTTGTAATAACTTTAATTCGTACTCTGATGAATGAACTATAATTGTGAACCTTATGTAACATGTGACATGTATGTTGAATCATGTATAATCTTGGTTGTATGTTGATGGTTAATCGAGACCCGTCGTGGTACTCAACGAACTACTGGGTTTATATGGGCTCAAGTATTATAGTGTGACCGCTTGCTGGCTACCATTCTACTTGTGCTCTTATAAATTGGTCGGTTCTGCGATTGTTGGCATCAGAGCAAGATTCAACATTAATTGCCACATGTGTATTTAAAACAAAGATATTTGTTTTACCAAAACCAGTTTTTAACAATTTATAGCTATATATATAGGTGTTTTAAAACCTAGAGTTTGAATCTAAACTATGTTAGTGATCACTTCCTTTATGCCTAGTTAAGGACATTAGGTGGCTAATTAAGTACTAACTTGGGGGTTTTCAATTTCGTCGTCCATACGGCGTGCTATTGTATGGATGCCATTCACTTGAGTGGTAATGTATGGATCAAATGCCTCTACGCCCAAGGTAAGATGCCAATCATCATTACAGTGGCATGACCGCAAGATGTGAGTGTGCGGTCTATGGGGAGAGTTAGCTTTGATACTAAAGTATATATATGTCTCATGTATATGCGAAGGTATTTAATTGTGGGTTAGCTTTGATACGACTATGTATGCATATTTATATGTATATGTAGGACGTATTTACTTTTAGGTAGTTTTGAAAATGAAAGTATATATATATGGGTATATATATCTATGGAAGTACTTAGCTTGCAACCTAGAGCCTAGATTTACATTCTGCATATATACTTGTGGGGTTGGGCTGAAATGAAATTCTTGTGCAGGTACACTAACAACAAAACGTGTAGCCCGACTAGTTATGCTATATATGAGAGAACATATGTGTGCCACCGTGTATGCCATTAGAATTTTTAATACTTGCGTTGTTCCTCCCCTTATAAATCTTATACTCGGTTATGTAACTCTTATCCATTATGACTTTGCCTCACGAGAGTTGCACCATGTTGTTGGTATAGATGGCAGCACCAGCTAGAAGTGAGAATTTCCTATTGATGTTTGGAACTTCTACCCTACTTTGAAGAGTCTTGTATTATGTGGGGTATTACAAACCACCCCTCTATTACTAGAATGAAGTATACTTGGAGGGACAACCATGGTATGAAGTAAATTGACCATACCAGCTCATAACTAAGCACCTTTCAGGCAGGAATGGAAGGCAGAAT
This sequence comes from Miscanthus floridulus, assembly GCF_019320115.1. Taxonomy (NCBI): domain Eukaryota; kingdom Viridiplantae; phylum Streptophyta; class Magnoliopsida; order Poales; family Poaceae; genus Miscanthus; species Miscanthus floridulus. The sequence goes on from NC_089590.1 coordinate 18,104,833, forward strand.
CTAAAGGAAGAACTCCTTGGGAAGCTGCCCAAGTAGTGGCTTTTGAGGTGCTGAGTCAGATTTGTCAGCAGCATGGGGATGAGCTTACCGGTAGTGCCGCTGGTACTTTTCCTCAGGTGGATCCATCCACAATAGTATGGGCATAGCGCAACAACAATGCATTGATCCAAGACTGAGATGAGCAGACAGATAGTTCTAGTCCTACTATGAGCGCAATGTTTGTAGTGATGAAGATGTTCTATACTCGTTAGGACACCAAGGAGTTATGTCTAGAGTCCTATACCACTTGCATGGATAAGCTCATGAGAGCCAAAGCTGCACAGCGTAAGCTAAAGAATTGTGTGCATAAGAACAAAAAGGCGGCAAGTGAGGCTCGATGGGAAACTGATCAAGCTTATGTAGCTTTGAGAAATCTTGACACCCAAATGGAGCAAGTTGATCAATAGAGAGCTGCCGCCCAAGAGGCAAGAGCGGATGATCAGGCAGTGTTAGACGGACTATGGGAGTAGCTAGAGGCCGCTCATGCCGAGGCATTCATAGCTACGCACCAGTGGATCCTAGCAAACAACTGTGCAGCTATGGAAGAAGCAGAACAAGATAGGACCCAAGCCTAGAGCGTGTAGTAAGACCATGTCAAAAGGGACTTGCGCTAGCAGTTTGCACAGAACTAGAACATGGTGGTTGATCTTCAGCATGAGGTGCATTTCCTAAACAATCAACTACACCTAATCCATAATGAGGAAGAAGAAGATCTAGAGATGTTCGTCGAGGATGACGGTTGGGAGGAAGAAGTAGAACTAGAGGATGAGGATGATCCTATCTCTGACCTCGATAGCGAGCATGTGGAAGATTAGAGTCGCCTAGTGACTAGTTAAAGCGCTAGATGTATCCTTGTTAATTATGTAATGGACTTGTAGCTTGCAGTTTGGTATTAGTGGTTTGACTTCCATGTAATATTAGCACTCTGCATGTTGTTTCACTATGGGTTGAACTTTGATAAAATTCTAGTTTTGTTTTATTGGTGGATTATGACATGAATGTTAATGCACTATGAGCATGATAAGTGATCAAAATGGTGATATCATGTTGCGAGAATGAATTATGATGCCTCTGTTTTATTGTATGAATTTAAGATTCTCTCCGGTAATTTTAGTTTGGCATGATTATACAATTCATCTGCAATCTCTTGACATCATCTAATAATCACTTATTGTTGCAAGTTTGTAGATGACTCACACTCACGCTGGAGCTTGCAACAGCTAGGGTGGCAACGATGGTGCCTTACCACCACCACCACCAACATCTATGAATGAATTCTTTGCATAGTTCTTGGGTAGTCAGAGAACCATGGAGGAAACACTATGCCTCATTGCATAGAACATTGCACATGCCCATTAGCAACATCAAGGGCCTGAGGCAAATCAATACAACTCTTTCAAGGATTTCCTAGACAACAAGCCTCCTATCTTCAAGGTGGCCAAAGAACAGCTGTAGACGGATGAATGGCTAAACACAATTGAGCAAAAGTTCCGTCTATTGAGGGTTACAGAACATCAGAAAGCAGAATATGCGTCCCATTAGCTACTAGGACCGGCCAGGATATAGTGGACCCATTTCTTGTCCTCTTTACCTAGCAACGCATAGGTCACATGGGAGCAATTTAAGTTAGCCTTTAGGGGACATCACATTCCCCTAGGGCTAATGCGCATGAAAGTAGCCAAGTTCATGCGACACACACAAGGAACCAAGACTCTTATGGAGTACATGCATGCATTCAACAATTTGTCCCGTTATGCCCTAGGTTTCATTGATATAGAAGAAAAGAAGATTGAAAGCTTCAAGAGAGGCCTTAGCACTAAGCTAATGAAAACCATGGCTAACTCGAGGTGCACCACATACAATGAGTTCATTAGTGATGCCTTGACTCAAGAGAACTAGAACAATCGGCATGCGGTAGCAAAAGGCCGCTAGAGAGCAGCTATGGCAGGTGCCTTAGGATCTTCATAGTCTAGAACTCCAGTGGTGGCTAGGCCATAGTTTCGACCGCTAGCACCCAAGTTCAGGCCTCCTCCACCAAAAGCCAAGACCAATCAACATTAGAAGGTGTTTCATAAGGCATTCACCATTGCCCTACCCAAGGGGAACGGAGGGCAAGGAAGCTCAGCAGGACCTAGGAGCAATCAGCCATGCTTCAACTATAATCAGTTAGGTTATTGGGCCAAAGAGTGCCCCCATCCTAAGAAGAACAGCAATCAAAACTAGGGCAATCAGAGTCAGGCAAATTCTAAAGCACGTCCTAGATACGTGCATTATGCCACTATTGAAGAAGTTCCTATAGGAGAGGTTGTCACTGCTAGTATGTTTCTTGTTAACAAACATCCCGCCATTATTTTATTTGATTCTAGAGCTTCTCATTCATTTATGAGCCAAGCATTTGCATGTAAGTATGATTAAAAAATAATTGAGGTAAACAAGGGAGGTTATAGTATAAGTTCGCTAGGGCTACTATCTCTACAAACCAAATAGTCAGAGATGTGCTTGTCTCTATACAAGAGAGGGAGTACATGATGGATCTGATAGTATTGCTTGGATTAGCCATAGATGTGAACTTAGGCATGAGTTGGATGAGTGACCATGGTGTTCTCATTGACACATCCACTCGAACAATTATGTTGAGGGAACCAAAGGGAGGTAATGCTTTTCTAGTACCACTTCCCCGAAGTTATGATCTCCAAAACTTATCTTGTGCTATCTAGGCCACTACCCTTTGTGATATTCCAATGGTTTATGAGTTTCCTGATGTATTTCTAGATGAGTTGCCAAGTTTACTGCCTAATAGGGATGTGGAATTTAAGATTGAGTTAGTGCCAGGTATGGCACCTATCTCAAGAAGACCCTATAGGATGCCACCAAATTTAAGTTTGTATGAGTATTTTGTCATATCTTTTGGACTAATGAATGCTCCTGCCTACTTCCTATATTTGATTAATTTGGTATTCATGCCCAAACTTGACAAGTTTGTGGTTGTGTTTATAGATGATATCTTGATTTGTTCAGAGAATGAGGCAGCTCATGTAGAGCATCTGAGAATTATTTTGTCCAGATTGAGGGAACATATGTTATATGCCAAGTTTAGCAAGTGTGAATTTTGGTTGAGCAAAGTACCTTTCTTAGGTCCCATCTTATCTAGAGATGGAATTAAAATAGACCCATCTAAAGTACAAGAGGTCATGGATTGGAAGGCCTCGACTTTGGTTCATGAAGTTCGGAGTTTTCTCGGGTTAGTAGGCTACTATGGTCATTTTATTCCTAATTTCTTCAAGATAGCTAAGCCCATGACCAAGCTACTTTAGAAAGATGAAAAGTATAGTTGGACGCCAGAGTGTGAAGTTGCTTTTCACACCCTAAGGACCTTGCTAACTACAGCTCCTGTTCTAGCACAACCCAACATTGAGAAGCCTTTCGATGTGTTCTGTGATGCATCAGGTATAGGTTTGGGGTGTGTGCTCATGCAAGAAGGAAGAGTTATTGACTATGCTTCTTGGTAGTTGAGAAAGCATGAAGTCAATTACCCTACACATGATTTAGAGCTTGCAGCAGTTGTTCATGCATTGAAGATATGGAGACATTATTTGTTGGGAAACATATGTCACATATATACTGACCACAAAAGCCTCAAATATATCTTCACTCAACCTGAGCTGAACATGAGATAGCGAAGATGGTTAGAGCTAATCAAGGACTACAATTTGGAAGTGCACTACCATCTAGGAAAAGCCAATGTTGTAGTAGATGCACTTAGTCAGAAATCTCATTGCAACACTATGGAAGCCTTGTTGGAAAATGGATTTAATTTGTTACATACTGTTGTGCTGCACAATATCATAGCCAGTTGCTCACTTGAGAGCAAAATCATAGAGCTGTAGAAGATATATGTAGGTGTATTTCACATCAAGAGAAAGATGAAAGGACTAGAAACCAGGCATTGCAAGTTAGATGAAAGAGGTGTGCTATGGTTTGAACACCGACTTATGGTACTGAAAGATCATGAGCTTAGAAATCAAATTTTAGATGAAGCTCATTCATCCAAGTTGTCTATACACCCAGGTAGTAGCAAAATTTATCAAGATTTGAAAACCCATTTTTGGTGGACCAAGATGAAGAAAGAGGTCGCCGCCTATGTCGCTAGGTGTGATAATTGCAGTAGAGTAAAGGCCACTCATTTGAAATCTGCTAGATTACTTCAGCCATTGCCTATCCCAGGCTAGAAATGGGAGGAAATAAGTATGGACTTTATTATAGGCCTTCTGGTGACACAACAAGGTCACGATTCCATATGGGTCATTGTAGATCGTCTCACCAAGTCAGCACATTTTATACCAGTGAAAAAAGGTATCATGCTAGGAAGTACGCTGAGCTGTATGTTTCTTAGATCGTGAGACTATATGGAGTACCAAGGACCATAGTCTCAGATCGGGGACCACAGTTTATAGCTCGTTTCTAGGAACACTGCACCAAGCTTTTGGGAACTAAACTAATCAAAAGTTCAGCATACCATCCACAAACTTCTAGACAGACCAAGCGAGTAAACCAGATCTTAGAAGATATGTTGAGAGCCTATGTTATATCTTCCAAGGGTTGATGGGAGAAATGGCTACCTATAGCTGAGTTCTCCTACAACAATAGTTATCAAGCGAGCATCAAAATGGCTCCTTTTGAAGCCTTGTACAGTCAGAAATGTAGAACTCCCTTGAATTGAATTGAGCCTAGAGAAAGAAGATACTTTGGCATTTACTTTGTCGTTTAAGCTGAAGAACAGATACGCATTATCCAACAGCTTATGAAAGCAGCCCAATCAAGACAAAAGAGTTATGCTAATAAAAGAAGAAGACCACTAACTTTTGAAGTGGGAGATTATGTATACTTAAAAGTGTCACCCATGAAAGGAGTACAGAGGTTTGGAGTAAAAAGAAAGCTTGCGCCTAGATATATAGGGCCATACAAGATTATGGAACAGAAAGGAAATGTCTCCTACAAGTTACAACTTCCTCCTGAGATGAGCGTTATATTCAATGTCTTCCATGTTTCTTAGTTGAAAAGATGTCTTCGCATACCTAAGGAAGCCATTGCACCCACCAACATTAAACTCCAATCGGATTTGACTTATGAAGAGAAACCAATCCGTGTGCTAGAAGAAATGGAAAGAGTAACATAGAGCAAGGTCATTAAGTTCTACAAGGTGGTGTGGAATAACCATAGTGAACAAGATGCCATGTGGGAATGGGAGGATCATTTACGTGAGGTTTATCCCTCCTTTCACGAAGAATGGTAGGTCTTGCAAATCTCGGGATGAGATTTCTATAAGGGGAGGGGCTGTAAGACCTCTATGTTAAGCATTGCAATTAGCACTTGCATTTCATGAGCACAAGCATCATCTAAGCATTCATGAACATAAGCATATGAAATTTCATCTCATTCTTATACATTGTCACATGAAATGTTGATTTATATATGTGTTTATGCTTGCAATCATGTATGACCAATGTATGAGATGGTGGTGAGGTAATGAAATCACCTTAGACACATCTAGGATGACAAATGGAACAATGTTTGTATTCATGACCTAGGCCAATTTTACTTCTAAGTGTTGGTTTCATTTGAAATGTCATTTTCATGATGCTAGTTTGACTAAAGTTGAACAATAGCTTAGAGTGTTTCATGGCTATGTGACCTAAATAAAAGTTGTAGTACTTGATGTTGGTAACAACTTTTATTTTTGGGTCAAGGTCTAATTCAGTGCATAGCATTCTCAAAAAGAGCTCACAAGTTTCAACAAAATGTTGTTTTGAGACTTGCAAAATTTTCTAAGTGTGGGAATGATTTTTAGTTTTAATGTATCTCACTTTGGAGCAGAGTAGTTTGTTAACCAGTGAGAATTAGATGGTGGTTCTTAAAGCAAAGTTGTAGATGGCATGTAGCTCTACAATTTTTGTTATTGGAGTTTTTGCAATGGATGAATGGATTAGGAGTTACATGGGGTTGAAGTGGCACTGTTAGTCGTCGATCGCGGCGACTGAACCTGCGCCTGCACACCCGGTAGTGGCCGACTAGCCATAGGCTGTGGCCGCCATGTGGCGGCAGCATGCCGACGTTGGCCCGACCGGTCAGGCCAGCGCGCGTGCATAAACGCCGTGGACCCTCCACTCCATCAACTTGCACGCTCTCACTCCCTCCTGCTCGCTCTGCCTCTCCACAGCGCCGCGTCGAGCACCACCGTAGCACCACCGTAGCTCCGCCATAGCCATTCAACGCTGATGTAGCCTCGCTGGCTAATTCATCTTGGCCATAGCTGCTACACCATCACCTCCACCTCCTCAAGCCACCAACACTGCCTATCGACCCAAGGTAGTGCGACATTTTACCTCACTGTGACCCCGCCATTCCACTGCATCGCATGCCTTCGTTTTCTATGGTCTAGCACCTCGCTAGAGTATAGAAGCTTAGGCTAGAGTTAGGGATGATGCCACCACTTGACGGCGCTGGAATGAGCCACCGCTCCACGCATGCCCGCCAAGGTCGCCGTGGCACTCGAGCTCACCACCGTGGAATTGGTTCACCGTCTCCCTCCTTTCTCGTGCGCTTTAGATCGAGTAAGTCTAGGCCTTGCTAATTACATGATGGAGACCTGCCTTTCATCGCTATTTAGCCAGAACAGCGTGAGCACCACTGTGCTCCATGCGCCGCCGCACAGCCATGCATGCGGTCAAGGTCATCGACGCCACCCCGAGCCATCACCTGCGCTATGTAGCTCCACTAGGTTTCTAGGTTGTAGTAGCTGTCCTCGCCTGAGTGTGCCATAGCCAGAGATGGCCGGTGTACTGCCGCCGACCTCCACTGTCCACCATGGTCGCCGTCGAGCTTACTCTGATGAGTCTCTGGACCAACCAAGTGCACCCATCGATGTAGGACATTAAGGCGAAGCCATCGGTGGTGACCTCACCGTTGGTGACCTTGCCGGCGATGACCTATGGCTGAGTAACTGTCGTGCTCTATTCTATGTGACTGACGGGTGGGTAGCCATTGACCGTGGGCCCTGGCTGTCAGTCTGTATGATATTTGATTTTCTGATTTATTTTTCCAAATTTGAATGCATGTTTCAAAATTTCATATCTCAAGCTATTAGTGTCCAATTTTGGTGAACCAAATTTTGTTAGTTTCATCTTGAAGTGTAGTATTTGATAAAAATATGAGATGCACTATTTCTAGTATTTTTCTGGGAGAATAAAATGTAGCTATATAAATGCTTTTTAAATGATTTCTATCTTGTTAAATACATAACTCGAGCTAGAAAGGTGATAAAATTGTAATTCCAATTTTAATTGTCTTATGTTAAAATGCTCTAGCTAGGAAAAATACTAAACTTATAGTGGTAATACTTTGAATATGGTCTTCATATTTAATCCTAATTAATTGCTAGTTTCTAGTGGAATTAGTTGGGGTAAAAATACATAACATATGATCATGCAAATTTTTACACAGTATTATTATTCTTGGGGGAATGTAAGGAAAATATTAAATCTATTGTTTTACACTTTTCACTGTACTAAACTATTTTTGCTAAAATAATCCTATGTAACTTGTCATTTTTTTTGAGGTAGTTATACTTATCCAAATGGCATGAAATTTGTACAGTAGGCTAATAAGGTCATTTGAAGTCTACTATAATTTTATCAGAAGTTATTAAGCAATGGAAATATTTATCCTTTAAATCACCTTATTATCTGAGTAAATTAATAAATGGATATGAATAAATTAGTTATGTTAAACCATGGTGTTTTATGTGGTTCTTGTGATGCATATGATATGTTGATGTTATTAGTTAGGCTTAAAAGCAATTGGTAGTATGCAACTAGTTAATTATTGCTTTATAATTCAACTAGATGGCTGCATGTATAGTTTCGGTTGTGATGATAATTCCATGATGATGATGGTCTTTTCTATAAAACCTATTAATAACAAAGTTGTAGACAACTTACTTGTCTACCTGGTGTTAAATTTTCATAGTCATAGGCACTATGGTTTAAGAACTATAGCTGTTAGAAGTCTGCCGTCAGAAATGCTTGCTCTCTAGATAGATCTGAGGGATCGATTTGTTTGACCTAGATAACTTCTGAATCACATTACGTATATTAAAAGAAAGTTGTAGGAAATTTCATAAATTTCCATAATGTCCATAACCCTATTATTTTGATGTGTATAACTCTAGTTATGGTCAAAACAATTGGTTGTTGTCTTGTAGTTCAGAAAATGATTTACATAAGTGTTTGCTTAAGTAGTAGAGAAGAGATATGCGCCTACTCAGTAAAATAAGATGCAACTTGTTATTACTTTAATGCAATATTGTTGACAACACTTATGAGGATGCATTCATCACATCATATCATATTATACATGTCATTATATATGCATTCATAATATCTTATTCCATGCTCATGCATATAGGATCGTCCAAAGGGATAACTCTCCTAGAGTTCAATGAAGAAGAGGAGGAGGATCAGCAGGAGACGCCTTAGGCCATAGCTCTAGAAGAAGAGGAGTAGACTCTCGAAGATCTCCCTGAGTGCTCAGATCACTGGCCAACCTCTTTCCTCAAAGACAAGCCTTGGAGCATTCTAAGTCTCCCATATTTTACAAAATATTAGTTAAGTCCTTTATGTTTGATCCATTAGGTTATAAGAGTTGATTGGAAACACTTGATGCATAGAACTTCCTTGTCCAGTTACATATACCTTTAACATTGTGTAGGTCTAGGATCAAATATATGCTTAGCCATGCTTAGACCGGTAGAAGTCGGGTGATTTCTTGTCACCTGCGAGATATAGGTGGATACTGAAGCATGGTTGGCTATATTTGCTATCATGGAAATGAACCATGGGTAATGTAAATGGTGGCCAGGTGAAGTCTATGTGTACATGGACTCATGCGATTCAATCTACGTCGATTAAGGACTGTACAGTTGTTGGCACTTTTAACAAGATTGAACGCATGCCTCTCACTTAGCTGGCTAGATAACTCGTTCCGACCATGAAACCGAGTAGCTCAACTTAGGTCAGGCCTCGTTCTATTAGAGTGCACACTTTGGATGGTAGTAAGGATGTGCGGGGAGCCAGATGTGAGCCCAAGGGCAAGCTGGGCCTAAATGTCCTGGCAGCTGGTTTCCCCTAATTGTGCAGTGCTGGGCAAACCCACAAAGTGTGGACCTAAGTTGTACCAAAAGGTGACCATTGATCTAGTCTGCTTGAGTTTGTGTTAGGAATAAATTCCCAGCTAGTTGAAATAGTTTGAATCGTTGTCTCTCCTAGACAGTGAGAAACTTGGCTAGCCCCAACATCGTAGTAATTGTGTTATGGAATGTGATGGTTTGGATGGACATGGAATTACTACACTAGCTATGGTTACTATTGTATGCTACTAAATGATATACCACATGTTTGGCATAGGTTAGTTGTTAATCTAGAGATGAATAGCTATAATTAACTTGATGACCAAAGTATAATTACAATTGAATTAGTCGCTTTTTATGCAAAATGTTGTCAAGCTACCTCCACTTATAAAGCCTTGCATAATCCTTGGATTCACCTTATTTTTGGTTTATGATGGGTAAGTCTAGCTGAGTACCTTCTCATACTCAGGGTTTTATTCCCATTGTTGTAGATGGTATAGTTTATCCTGGCTATTGCAAGAACTGCTTCTATCTCGCCATGGACGAGGAGTGAGCCCTGGGCAGGCATCTCTTATTTATCCTTCTTATATGCTTTTGTGGGAGTGTGACCATGAACTAGCACTATGTATTTGAACTATGATGGCAAATGTTAGTTTCAAACTTTAATTTGCTTCCACTACTATTTACTAAACTTGGTTTGTAATAACCTTAATTCATACTCTAATGAATGAACTATAATTGTGAACCTTATGTAACATGTGACATGTATGTTGAATCATGTATGATCTTAGTTGTATGTTGATGGTTAATCGAGACGTGTTGTGGTACTCGATGGACAACCAGGTTTATATGGGCTCAAGTATGACAGTGCGACCGCTTGCGGGCTGCCATTGTACTTGTGCTCTTATAAATTAGTCAATTCTATGATAGTCACTAGCGCCATGTGCAGGCATCATATGTCGGTCATGGTGCTCCACTCCATTTTGGTGAACATCGTGGTGAACTGACACGCCCATTAGTGTTCATACAAGGGTTAGGTAGAACAGCACCAGTATGTCCGATGTTGTTCTCGATGTGAATCCTCTGGTATGGCCTATCAAGGCCATGGGTTACATCAGGGCATGCCATTCTCTTCCCTAGTGTAAGAGCTTTGACTTAGGCCCATATGCCTGGACCTGGAGTGGTTGGCAGTGGTATGGGTCTCCATCGGGTGAGGTGGAGCCCGTGGTCTTGGGGTTGAGCAAGGCAGAGTCCTCCCATAGAGGCTAGGCGAGGTAGAGCATAAACCCAAGGGTCGAGCAAGGCAGAGCATAGACCCAAGGGTCAGGCGAGGTAGAGTCCTCCCCAAGAGACCAGGTGAGGCGGAGCACAAATTCGAGTGTCGGGCGAGACGGAGCCCACACCCTCAGGGTCGAGTGATGCAGAGCATAGACCTAAGGGTCGAGCGAAGCGGAGCATAGACCCAAGGGTCAGGCGAGGTAGAGCGTAGACCCAAGGGTCATACTTATGAACTAGAGTATAATTATTGTGTTATAATCTTGATATATGAACTAGTCTATAGTTTATGTTTCATGAGAGTAGCACACTTAACTTTATGCTTAAACATTTATATAATTATATAATTAGAATTAGAGCAAAGTTGAGGTGGCGGTTCATCGTGCCGTCAGGTGTGCCCAAGTCCTTTACCTATCGATCCGTAGGGTCGGGGAGCCGAGGGGATTTTGGTAGTTTCTGTATACTCAAGTGTGGTGCTTGGGTATGCAGAGACATGTGAATGCATTGTCCCTTTCCATAGTTGAGGGGTAGGCGGCAGGTGGTGACTGCCCTATCCGTCCCTTATAATCCCCACATTCGACTTGGGTGTAGGAGTCTAAATTGTCACATGAGGTTGCTGGCAGACCAGTACTCGATGGCCTCTGGACCTGCTTCACACTTAGCCCTAAAACTAATTATATAATTTGCATGATCATTAACTAATCTTTGTATGAGTATACTAGACCAATGCATACTCAACTTAGGATTATTCTTTTATTCTTTCTTTTCTATTTTATCCTTTGAGGAATGCCAACTGTGTGTCCACTATCTTGAAATCATCGTTCTCACCCCTGTTTGTAAACATTGGTGTACTTGAAAGCATTATTATTCAAGTTCATATCCATACTAGACTCTTAATCAAATGCCTTCCTTTAGGAAAATATAAATAATGATACCCTAAATACTTTCGGGTGAAGTGCTACAATGATAGCTCCATGCGCTTGTGGATAAATATCTAAAATTGTTAAGGAACTATCATGGCTATTACTTAGTGGCATTGCTAATTATTAGTAATGATGCTAAGAAATACCAACAAGCACTTCTAGCGCAGTTGCTAGGGATACAAACCTTGTAGCTAGGCTAAGAAGTGTCAATAGTACCGAGTGTTGAATTTATATTTTTTTTCCACAGGAAGGCGAAAGGCTAGAATTTATATTGGACTAGGATTTGTTAAAGGTAGGTCTTAAGTTGATCCTAGGTAGGTGAACGATAGTGAAGGATGGGTGTGAACTACTTAAACAAACTACTACTAACAAGCTAACCAGAGATAGCTAGGTGGGAGAGCGAGCGATTTATCTTTCTAGTAACTAAGGGTAAACAAGTGACTATGAGAAATGCGATAGTACTTTAGGGCATAGCCTACCTACAAACTAGGAGCATAGTCTACCATGAACCAGTACTAATGAAAGACTACTAATGATAAGATAACCTATGCTACTATTGCCAAACAACAAGCACCTAAGCTCACTAATGATGAACACTAATGACTAAGTACTTAAAGTAAAGCAAGCAATACTAGAATAAAGTACTGAAATAAATACTAAATAAAGTAATGTTGAAATGAAAGAATTACAAAGGAGTTATATCAGACTCAGAAGACTCTTCTAGACTCAGAGAAGCTCCGCTCTTGCTCTACTTCACTACTAGACTACTACTCTATAGATAAGCTAAGCTAGAAAGCTAGGAGAAGCTTGGAGAGCTTGGAAATGAATGGGGCACTTCTCCACCAAGCTCCACACCCACTATTAATAATGTATAGTGAGGGTAGGGGTATTTGTAGGTAGCAGGGAGGTTGGTGGAGGACCTAGGGGCACCGGGTGGCAGTAGGGGGCACCGGTCGGCCTTTGGATCCGCCGCCTTAGGTGGGCTCCCAATGGTGGTTACCAAGATAGCACATATTGAAATTCTAGCAGTAGGTCAGTTTGGAAGGTGGTTGGAGGCTCCCAAGTGTATGACAATGGGCCCATGAATCCACCATGAATAAATCTTGTCCGTTGATCAAACCAACTTGAATGGAGGCTTGTGTTGGCTTAGGAGCAACTCCCATGAATCAGTGACATGGCAGGTGCCAAGGTGGGGCTGGGCAACGCTAGCCTATAGACCCAGGGCCACCTGTCATGTCCACTTGCTCCATATGTCCATATTTATCACCTTTTTGGCCAAACTTTGGTATATTTCCTGCATACAAATAATTCTGCAAGCACAAGTGGAACTAGGTGAATTATAAACAAAATTCTACATATGTGATAATGATTTACCTCACTTTACCATACTTTTGGGTGGAATGTTGATGGTCAAAATTGGTGTTAGTGACCATCCTCGACATCCTCAACACCCCTTCAATCCACCTCGAAGGGGAACTAGGGGTGGTCCCTAGAGAGGCAACCTCCAGCACAAGCCCAGCCGGCGGTAGATCACTGCCTCTTGAAGATAGTGTGAGGATCATCACCACATGTAGTCATCAAGGGAGCGAGCTATTGGTTGGGCCTCTCCTCGACCTTCTAGCGTAACCTTAGAAGCGCGAGCGTTGAGAGCCTCCCATCATTGATGAAAAGTTTGATAGCCTTGGGGCAGGGAACTCTGAATGGCCCTCGATGCTGATGGACGACCCGCTTAGCCCGCAAGGTTTGTCGTCCCTCAGCTCAGACTTGCCCCACACCGGTGAAGCGTGCACACTAGAGGAAGGCATTCCCCATCCTTCTAAGGGTCTTGAGGACTAGATGGCTCCCTTCTCCGATTTCCTCCATTGCAGGATCCTCCCCGATGACATCATCGACACCCATAGGCTAGTGCAGCATGCCAAGACCTATAAGCTTGTGGGTGGGCAGCTCTACCGCCAAAGCGCCTCTGGGGTACTCCTTTGATGCATTTCCCCCGAGGAGGGGAAGAAGCTGCTCTGTGACATCCACATCGACATCTACATGCATCATGCTGCTCTGAGGGCCCTCAGTGGGAAACCCTTCAGGCATGGCTTCTACTGGCCGATGGCCCTCGCTGATGCCCGGGACATTGTCAAGATGTGCAAAGGATGCCAGTGCTATGCCAAGCAGAACCACCTGCCAACATAGGCGCTCCAGATGATCCCCATCACCTAGCCCTTAGCGGTCTTGTGTCTCAACATGGTAGGAGAATTTAGGAAGGTGCCCAAAGGGTTTGATCACCTTTTGGTCATCATCGACAAGTTCACCAAGTGGGTTGAGGTCCAACCCATCATCAACCTCAAGTCAGAACGAGTGGCCAAGTTCATCCAGGACATTGTCCTTAGGTTTGGGGTTCCAAATTGTATTATCACTAACAATGGCACTCAGTTCATAGGACGCAAATTCTTGGATTTCTATGACTCTTAGAGAATTGAAGTAGATTGGGCATTAGTATACCACCCTGAGTCTAATGGCTAGGTCGAGCATGCCAATAGGCTAATTCTTTAAGCGATTAAGACCCGCATCTATAATGAGCTCAAGATCCACGCTGACTGTTGGGTAGATGAACTCCCTTCCTTACTCTGAATCTTTAGGATGAGTGTAAACCACTCAACCTACACACCCCCTTCTTCCTCATCTATGGGGTTGAGGCAACCATCCCTTCTGATCTCAACTTTGATGCGCCCTGTGTTCATTTCTATGATGACCAGCAGGCTAAGGAGTAGTGCTAGGTGGACATCAACATGCTCGAGGAGTGAAACACCACTGTCATATGGTCCATTAGGTATCAACAAGGGCTGCATTGCTACCACGCTAGACGAGTATGTGAACGTTCTTTTTTTGTAGGTGATCTCATCCTCTGAAGGGCCACCCACCTCCAAGAGAGGTCACAAGCTGTCTCCACCATGGGAAGGCCCATTCTAGGTCACATGGGTAATCTGGCTAGGTGCTTACAAGATTTATAACATCTTAGTGGGAGAGTACAACAATGCATGGAACATCAAACAACTATGTTGCTTTTACCCATAGCTCATTCTTCCTGTATTACATTTTCGTACCTCTAACCCCCTGATAGGAGCCCACCCCTTAGACAGGCAAAAGCGACGCCCCTCCCAAAGAAAGAGGCATCGCTCGGGGTTCAAGGTTAGCTCTCTAGAGCTTCAAGGCCACCCATGGAAAAAACTAAAGTGGGAGGGATGCTTAGGAGATGGGCCATGTAGCCATAGCCAGGACACCTAGAAGTGTCCCGACCATCCTAATGAGCGATGTCTGAGTACCAGCCTTGAGCTGCTTGAGGTGACCCACTATGGGAGGCAAAGAGCCCCCGAGCTTAGTAGAACAGACTTGGGAACCAAACAAGTGGCTCAGTCGGGAAGCCAAGAATCTCCCCCTAGGGGACATGACCAAGGCATAGTATGACCATAAACTTAGGGTTCTCATGAACTTACCTGCTAGTAGCACGGAAGTGGCAATCCTAGTCATTGAAGCTATTGTCGTAGCACCCCATCCTCATGAGGGAAACAATAGCCCCAAGCTACCAGTTCACCTAAACATCACAAGGCATTGAGGCCCCATGGTGGCCTCGGGGGTTACGCTGGCTCCCAAATGGAGTGACTCAAGCCCCCCAATCAACGAGTGCTCAAGCAGCACACCCCAAAACCAACCAACTCCTTGGAGTTGGGTCGAGAGCCACTAAGTGGTGGACCCAATGAGGGTCCCCTGCCCAAGCTCGGTGTGCTCCCTATGCCTGACCTATGGCCTTAGAAGGTCAACTCAAGAAGGCCAGCACAGGAGGATCAAGTCCTACTACCGAAGCCCCTAGAAGGGTGTGGCATGCCCAGTGATCATGTGGCCCTAAGCCATAGCCCAGATGCTCTGGATCATTCGATCCATGGTAGGCTCTGACCAAAAGGGTGCCCCCGG
The DNA here is from genome assembly GCF_019320115.1 of Miscanthus floridulus. NCBI lineage: Eukaryota > Viridiplantae > Streptophyta > Magnoliopsida > Poales > Poaceae > Miscanthus > Miscanthus floridulus. The sequence goes on from NC_089590.1 coordinate 18,120,214, forward strand.
GCCTAGAGTCAGTAACTCCTAGATGGGTTAACCGAACCCTTGCTTGGGTCATAGACCTACGCGACATGGGACCGAAGAAAGGGCATGCACCTCTACCGCTCGGGCTCGACAGCTGAGTGCCGCCATCACACTAGGGAAAAGGGCCCCATGAAGGGCATCGCACTCCTATCAGCAGAAGCCATCCTCGCCATGGCTAGCTTGGTCACCAGAAGATCGAATTTAGCCCTTCATCACCATCACAAACCTGGCCAAATGAGGCCACAATGGGCTCAGGGGCTCCTGATGAGATCCTAACATATGGGTATGTTAAGCCTCAGGATCAATGGTTCCCGATCAAAGAGACCCCCGACCGATCCCTCTAGGATTGTCAGGGGGCTTAGGGGCTATACCCATCTGGTATGCTCATGTGCACCCTCCAACAAAGTAACCTGACCAAGCATGAGCATGTTGTAGCCCCTAGGCAGGGCTCGGGGGCTCCTCCAAGCCTCAGGCCCCCGATCGATGACATGCCTGAGCTCAGCCCTTGGCTCCTGCCTAGCCTACAACGCCAGCCAAGGCCTAGGCTCAAGAAGACAAGCCCCAAGCCATCGAGGCTCGAGGGCTCCTAGATGCCACCCTTTGGGTGTGGCCTTGCCGGTCGCTCCCACAACAAGGTCACACATGGGGCAAGACACAAGAAGACAAGTTTCCCTCAGCCTCTAGGGGTTTAACGGCTCCTGAGCCTATAACAAAACTGTCCAATTTATTAGAGCACAAGTACAATAGCAATCACCGAAGTGATCAAACTATCATACTTAAGCCCATATAAACCTAGTAGTCCAGCAAAATCATGAAGGATCTCAAACCAACCAACATACAAGCCAAGATCGTACATGATTCAACATAACAAGTCACATGTTACATCATAGTTCATAAATGGTTCACAAGTATCTCACATACATTGGAGTTCACATAGTTATTACAAACCAAGTTCAAATAGCGAAAGCAAAGTAGTTTGACATCAACATCACACTTAGTTCAAATACAAGCCAGCACCATGGTCATTTCTAGCAAAAGCATAATAGAGAGGATAATTTAGTAGTACCATGCCCCATGGCTTAGTCCTCATCTATGACAGGATAAATAGGCACCAAGACCTCCATGCCTTGTTGCTTCTCTATCACAATCCCACCCAGTCTCCTTTTATTCATCAACACATGGTTATTTTGATGATAGCAATTATAGCCAACCATGACGAGATATCTACCTATAGGAAATCACCCGACTTCTACCAGAGTAAGCATGGCTAAGCATATATTCGATCCTAGACCTAGACAAGATTCAAGATATATTTGTCTAGACAAGGAAAGTATATGAAGCAAGTGGTTCTAATCAACCCTTAGTACTTAATGCATCAACATAAAAAGGACTCAAGTTGATATTTAGAAAACATAGGAGGCTTAGAATGCTCTAGGCTTGCCTTTCAGAAAAGAGGAAGGTTGGTGATCTAGACACTCAAGAAGATCTTCCACATTGACTCCTCCTTCCGCCTGAACCTCCTACTCCTAGGCTACCATTTCCTCCTCCTGATGCTTAGGTTCAAACTCGAGTAGCATCACTCCTTTCGGGAACCTATTACATGCATATGCACAAAAGAGTATCATGAATGCATAAGAGATGAGATGACCTGATGAAGTGTATATGCATGAGCATGGTTATCCACAAGATGTATGATAAGTTTAACATTCATTGACCAAGTACATGTATAACTTTCTTCTAGTCGATCTTTACTGAGTAGGTGCATATCTCTTCTATAGTACAAGAAACATACACTCACCAATTTCTAGTAACCTAAGGTAAAGATGTTCATCATTAGTAAGAGGCTTGGAACCTATAGCTAACAACTAATCTCAATTAGCCTAAGCATCTACACAAGCATCACATAAGACAAATAATTACAATTTGACTTAGTCATTTCCTGGACTATAAACAATAGCTACTTATTTTAGCCATATTTGGAGTTCTACTAAACCAAATACTATGATCTTGGACTTTATAGAAAGCTTATAAAACTACCTACAACTTTATTATAGTCATCTCCAGATGATTCAATGGCTATCAAGGTCAAACAAAGCAATTTCCCCAGATCTATCCAGATATTCCATATAATAAGCATTTCTGGAGAACAGCTATAACTCTCAAACAATTTAGCATATTGCCAAGAAAATTTGACACAAGCAAGATAAGTAAATTATCTACAACTTTTTTATTGACAAGATTCATAGCAAACATTGTTCTATCCATGCAATTTACTTAACAACAAAAATTGTCCAAAACAGTCACTATAATTGAATTATAGAGCAATTAATATTTTACTACACACAAGCAATCAAATCTGGGCACAACCAATGGTACCAATAGTTCATAGACACCATATACACTTTAGAAAACATAATGGTTAAGCCCAAATAAATTATTTAAATGCCTTTATTAACATATATCAAAAGTGCACAGTAAATTTTGAGAAAATTATAGTAGCCACCTCTACAAAAATGACAAATTGCATAGGCTTATTTTAGCAAAAATAGTTTAGCCTAGTGAAAAGTGTCAAACAATAGATTTCATATTTTTCTTACTTTCATCCTGGCACCATAACACTGTGTAAAAATTTGCATGATCATAAGTTATGCATTTTTACCCATTTATTTTCACTAGAAACTAGAAATTAATTAAGGTTAAATAGGAAGACCATATTCCAAGTATACATATTATAGGTTTAGCATTTTTCCTAGATAGAGCATGTCAGCACAAGACCAGTAAAATTGGAATGATAATTTTTGCACTTCCCTAGCTCAAGATATGCATTTTACAAGATAGAAACTAATTTAAAAGAACTTATATAGCTCAATTTAATTCCCCTAGAAAAATATCCCAAACAGTAGGTTTAATATTTTTATCAAATAGTACACTTCATAAAGAATCCAACAAAATTTAGATCACTCAATTTGGACAATCCTAGCTCTAGATATGAATTTTTGAAGTTTGCCACAAAATCTAGAATAATAAAGAAAGAAAATCAAATTTCAAATCAAGCTCAGCTGCTAGGTGCACCCGGTCTAGTGCACCCACTGTGACTGACAGTGAGGGCCATAGGTCAATGGGTCCCACCTATCAGTGACATAGGAGCAGAGGACGGCGCTGATCGGCAAAAGCTTGCCGACGGTGAGGTCTTCGGTGAAACCCTAGGCACCATCGTGTTCCTCTCATCAACCCACAGCTAGGGGTACCCTAGGTTGTGTCAGCGGCTCACTGGAGGAAGCTCACTAGTGAGAATGGTAGACGATAGTGTTCGTGTGGTGGCACGTTGGACGTCTCCAGCCATGGTAGGCTCTGGTGAGAATAGCCCTACCTCTATGGTGACCTAGCATAGTTCTAGAGCAAGATCTAGCCATAGTGGAGCAGTGGGGGAGCCTTACCACGTGCATGCTAGCATGGTGGCACCCAGCACACATGGTGGGGCTCTCTATTCTGGCTAACCGACAGTAAGAGGTGGGTCTCCATCTTCACAGTAGGAGCTAGGGTTCATGGCCATGCATAAATATCTTCGAGCGGGGAATGGTGAGACCTAGGGGTTGCTGGCCATGGTGAGCTCGAGCTTGTAGCCATGGCAGGCATGGCAAGAGCGGTGGTATGTTTCCACATGATGGTATGATAGCATCTACCCTAGCTTCGGCCTGAGCAGCTGTCACCTAAGGCAACTATTGACCAAAAGATAGGAAGGTGGGAAATGTAGTGGAGTAGCCTGGCCATGGCGAGCCGAGAGCACGACGGCACTCTAGTGATGTTGCGGTGGTAGAAACGGTCATAGGCCTTTACCTTGGGCTTGAAGAGCGGCTCTACTGGGTTGAGGTGGTAGAGAAGAGCAAGGCGATGCTATTAGCACGGGTGATTTGGAAATGGAGCGGTGAGGGCTACGCGTTAGCTTGGCAAAGCTCACAGCGGTAATGGCACTTGGCTTTGCCACGATGAGAGGGAGAGAGAGTGAAGCAAGGTGAGTGAAAGTGAGTGGGAGCGAGTAGCAGGGGCATGGCCCTCTTGTCCATGCACTGGCTTGACCAGCCCAGCCATCATCGACATACGACCATCACATGGTGGCTGTGGCCTGGCACGGTCGGTCACAGACGTCGTGCGTGTTTGCAGCCATCAGAGCCCGACATGCACATCTAATAGAGCAACTTTGTGACCATGTAACTTTTAATCTGTGGTGAGTCCATGCAAGGTGCATGAACAAATCTTGTAGAACTATGTAAGGGCTACAAGATTGCTTTAGAAATCATCTTCTAATTCACAATGGCTTGGAAGTTACATCACCTCAAAGTCAGGTACATTGAAACTGTAATCAGCTCCAACACTTAGAAAATTTTTTGAAGTCCAAAACAATATTTTTTTGAAATCCAAATTTTTTTCAAAGTCCAAAGTCAGGTATGTTGAAACTATAATCACCTCAAAGTCAAGTACGTTGAAACTGTAATTAGCTCCATTCAAGTCTTGCTACTTGTGAGCTATTTTTGAGCATGCTATGTACTGAATTAGGTCTTGGCCCAAAAATGAAAGTTGTTACTCTATTCAAGTACTACAACTTTCCTTAAGGGTGCACTACCATGCAAGTAATATAAAGCATAGTTTAGCTTTAGTCAAACTAGTTACTTGAAAAGTGGAGTTTCTAGAATAACTATGACTTGGAGGCTATTTTGGTCCATGTCATGAATACCAAACTTGTTCCATGTACCATCCTAAACATGTTAAGGTGTTTCTATGGCCCCACAAGCATTTCATGCAATGGTCACACACAATGGCAAGCATATACATGCATATAGCTATCATCACATGTAACAAAAGTAAGGTGATTGAGATAACACTTCATATGCTTATGCTCATGGATGCTCAAATGATGCTCATGCTCATGAATGCAAGTGCCCAATGCATGCTTAACACTAGGGTGTTATAGGGCCTACATGTTAGCCCCTCGAGCCAACCTCTTTCACCACCAAGAAGACTCTAGAAGGTCCACCTAGGGGAGGCCGGTCCAAGTCAACATAGCCTAACATGTGGAGTGTTAGAACAGAGTAGCCAGATGACGCCCAAGGCTTCTTTAGCTCCATGACACTACCATGGTCCACATAGCATAGCTGTAAGACCCTCCTATACTATAGCGCATGTAGACCATAGAGATGCCCCCAAACCGCCATGTACCCAACCTATCTCAGTATATAAGGGATAAGGTTGGACCTTAGAGGGGGAGGACAATCCAAGACAAATCATTCCATTCCTCATTCAATCAGCTCCTTCTCAGCACTAATGGTAGGGCAACCTAGATAGGGGATCTGAGAGCTCCTCCACCTCACATGTCGTCTTCCTCCTCTTTGATGAGGGCAAGGCTCCACCGGCGGCGAGGCAACCTTAGTGTTGATAGTAGTTAACAACTATTATAAACCATCAATAAAACATGCATAAGGGTACAATTGGGATCACCAACAAAGGTCTAGGGTTTAAACTAATAAATTCAACGAGTTTTGGTGAATCTATGATTTCTGCAGGGTTTATCTAGAAAACCATCATGGTGGACCTATATGTCAGATTTAATTGCACTTATCCACCGTGAAATGGACACTAGAAGGTTCTAGAGGACACCAGAGGACACCATACCAAGGCAGACAGTGAGGGGCTGCTAGGTGGGGCCACTCGGCCCTAGGGACCACCTATCAGCCTTCGTGTCATCAAGTCAGTTTACCATCGCCTCCTAGGTTGCATCTACGCCGTTCATTAGGTCGGTTTGATCCAAGAGCTCACGTTACACGCTCCAGGCTATGCAATCAGCCCCTACCCCCTAGTAATTAATAAGTCATTTGAGAACATAGAAACCCTAATTATCCTTAGAGCTCCACCATATTCTAGGGCATAACTAGTTAGGCTAGGTCTAGAGGGAGGCAAGCATGCTTCGCTTGGATTCCCAATCGTGTCAAGAGCATGGTTTGGTATAATCTTTGTACCCCCTCTCTCTTTTGTATCTCCATTACTTTTATAGGCTTGCCACAATTGTTATGACAATATTAGTATTCATCTTATTCATGTTCTTCATTATAATATTAATTGTCTACTTTGATTATATACCTAGTATAGTTGGATTATCATCATATTCATGCATATGTTTGTATAGCGCTCACCCTAAGGATCCATGGGTGGGTGTAACACACAAAAATTTCAATTGCAAATTAGTAATTAAATCTGGGCATTTATTGGATTTTCTATGCATTCTAACCTAGGCCAAATAATAAATTTTGGTTAATTAAAATTAATTATAAGGTTTAAAAACATGTTTGTTGCATTCATGCCGAAGCATACTATTTTTGGTTGAATTTAGGGCTAGGTTGTTTCATGTTGAATTCAAATTTCATTTGAATTTGGCTTGGATTTGAAAACAAGAAATGGAAAATGATTTATTTTTAAAAAACTTTCTTTTCTCCCTTTCTAGCTCAACTCTAGATTTGGCCTAGTTTTCTTTTTCCTCTCCCTTCCTATGCTCGTCCTGCTAGCAGCCCAGCTCACGCCTTCCCTCCCCTCCCTCCATCATGCTCGCAGCCCGCTCTGTGCCGGCCTGCTCGTAGCCCACTCAGCACCGTTGCTCCATGCATTGGCTTCACTCACATGCGTGTGCGCCCGTAGCCCACTATCGTAGCCCGCATCGGCCTGCTCATGCCACATGCTCCACTCTCTTCCTCTCGTTGTGACATGGGACCCATCCATTAGCTGCCCGTGCTCCCTTCCTTCCCCGCCTCGCCAGTGATCGCGTGCTTGCCATCAGAGGCAGCCACACCTGGCAGGCCACTGGGCCAAGCATGGTAGGCATCCAAAATTGCCCGCATCATGCTCCCTTCCATCTACTGCATGCTGCCCACCTACAAAACCCTAAGCCAAGCCCCTCTCTCCTTTTCCTATTCACCGTTCAAGCTCTCAACGCCGCACGCAATCCACCGTTCCAGCGCCCCAATCGACGACGCCGACATGCCTCGGAGATTCACCATGACCTACCGCAGCTGTAGGTGCCCTCACTTCTTGGTTTTGGTATAGATTTCTTGGATTCACCCTCACCCATGCCTTGTTCTCTCTCTAGTTCGCCACCGCCGTCGACCTATACCAACAGAGCTCTCTCAGACACCACGACCACCTCCATTGGACTCACAGTGAGATGCTTGACCTACCCATGCTATCCGTTCGATAGATGATGCCCTAGAATGTCATATCAGTGAGTTCCAATCATGTCGGCCATGGCACCGTCATGAGGGCTATCGCCTCAACATGCTCCCCATCGTAGATTCGCCGTACTAGGATGGTCTTGTATGCCGTACCGGTGTTCGCCATGGTGCATGGCTCACCGCGGGCCATGGCAGGCTCACCGAAGATGCTATGTAGCCGATGGGGGAATCTCCCATTCATTCCTCGTAGTTGGATCTATGTGGACGGCTCTGATTAGAGCATACCCCTTGGGGTCTTAACTGGTTCACTGTGGGCTGTGGACTCGGCCCACAGTGCTGCGTCAGCACGCACCCACGCACACGTGGTGCATTGTGCCACTCACGCACAGCTGTGTGGCTCCTAGTCAGTAGCCACGCGATCAACCCATAGTCAGTCGGGTTCTTTTGAAGATTAGCCCCTCAGTTTTTGGTGAATCAACCTATGGTCCAGTTCAGTTCAAAAGAATTACTTTCTAGTCCTATTTTTATTCATTTTAGACCCGGTAGTTTTAGGAAATAGTGCACGTCATTCATAATACGTTTAAATTCAGATTTTAATTATTTTAATTAAAAAATGAGTTCAATTTATTTAGAGAAATGCCATTGAAACTTGTTTTTGCATAACTTTTGTGTTTCAAGTGCGATTTGAGTGATTCTTTCACGCATGTGTTCATAGTAGTACGTAGAATAGTTTTATAAGATTTTCAATCTATGTTTTTACTATTTGGTGTACTCTTCTAATAGAAGTCTATTTGTATGCATGAATGATTGGATTGGATGCTTGATTGGTGAATTGGAACACGTTTAGAGGGTGATCAATTCGAGGTGACTGAGGATTAGTAGGATGATCATATGTTCCCATAGACTCTGTGGTTTTGGAAATAGGTGGAGATGATAGGGCACACATCATCCTGGGTGACCTTTCTTGAGCACCGCAAAAACCATCATCTACGCGGATAGTGCCAAGATCTGTTTCATGATCAAGGTTAAAAAGGAGAAGTTTTTTCAAGAATCACATCTTATAATCCCTAGTCATCCACAAAAGGAATACCTACCCAAAGAGACAATAGTGACTAAGAAGAAGAATAACCAAAGAAGGAGGAAGAATAAGACCAGTCAGTGATAAGAAGAAACGGTCAACATGATCAACACAATCCGATGTGAGTATGACCACCTCCTTGCTTCACCATTCCATGCTAAGAAGGATGATCCTGGCATACCAATGATCGAGTGTACCATTAGACAAAGAATATTCCACAAAACCTTCTATGACATTGGATTGGGTGTCAATATAATGTCTAAGGTAACATATGAATATTTATTCAGTAATGAACCTTTGTTCCCTACATATATGTAGTTGCAGATGGCAGACCAATCAATCCGATTCCCTGAGAGAATAGCGAAGGACGTTATGGTAAGAATACAAGATCACTATGCCCTACTGATGTCATGGTCCTTAAAGAACCTATGACTCATGTGAATAGTACCTATAAGGACTTGTTTGCTGGAATCCATTTTAGTGGAAAGTTAGGGTCCTCGTTGCAAATCTATTTTTCTTTTATGGCGGAAACTTTGGAAAATCATAATAAATCATAGAAAAATTGTAAAATAGGAAATGAAGACTTTTTGGAAGCCTTAAGAGTATATCTATGTGTTAGTAGAAAGTTTCTTCTATTTTTATTTATTCTTGCAAAGTGCTTTTAAAAATCCTTTTAAGTTGTTGGATGCATATCTTGAGTCATAGAAGTCTCAAAATGGTAATTCTAGTTGTGTTAATCTTGCGATGACATGTTCTAGCTAATAAAAATATTAAACATGCTAGTTGTGTACTATTTTTATAATATTTTGATTTAATCTTGTTAAATAGGCAATTTTAGCTTATTTTGCTTGTTATTATCATATCTAAAGTTGTGGTGCTCCAAATGCTGTGAAATTTTTATGGTAGGCTACTGATGCTATATGTGTTCTGTGGTAAAAATTTCATGTTCATTGGATGTAGTATGTTTGAGTTATTGATTTAACTATTTTAATGCTTAATAAATGGTTTTAAATGGCTTATAAATAATTTGTATGTGCAAAAATGTGAAATGTGGTTCCTTTGCCCTTGCATGGTGATAGTGTGGCCTGATAAACCCTAATATGGCTATATATTTTTAGAAAATAATGATCTTTAGATTTATCTTGTTCTCACATGTTTATTAATAATTAAGATTTGTCTTTTTCATAGCTATTAAATTATAAAACCTGAGCTTATAAGATTTATACAGTAATCATGTTTTGTCATCATCTATGTCACATAAAAATTTGGGATCCAAATGAGATGTTTGCAAGATCACCTATAATTAATATATAGGTTTTTATATATAGAAAAGCTAACAAAAGTTTGTTAGTAGATGCTTGTGTTTATGCCATGTAATACTTCTAATAATTGGTGCTAGGTAATGTGATTGCTTAGTTATAGTTAGGAGTGGCATGGAGCTGCATATATAGCAATAATATGTTAGTTGTTAACAACATAAACGATAAATGCATATAGTTGTATCTCTGCTGTTATGGCCGCATGTACAATTTCTATGGTTGTGATATTTTCATGATGCAACTGATGTTTTCTATAGATAATTTCCTTATCTTGCTTTTCCTAAAATTTCATGATTTTAGGCCTGTTGGTTTAGGAGTTATAGATTTTACAAGTTTGCTGTCAACTTTTGCATGTGCTCTAAATAGATCTGAATGATTGCTTTGGTTGACTTATTTAAACATGGAATCATGTATTAATGATAATAGGAGAGTTGTGGTGCTTTTCATAATCTTTCTAAAATGTCTAAGATCACTACTTTTGGTGGTCTAGAACTCTAGTTATAGCTGTTCAAATTAGAATGGTAGATTTATGTCCAAATCTAGACAAAGAAGCCTTCTTGGTGTTGTTTGACCTTGTTAGCTATAGAATCATCTTAAAATGATAATGAGAAAGTTATAGATAACTTAATAATCTTTCAATAAAGTTAAGAATCATGTTTTCTGAATGTATAAAACTCCAGTTATGCATTTCTACAGTTAATATCAGTTTTTTGTCCTTAGTTGTATAAGCTCTGCTTCATGATGTATTTTGACCTTGTTATTTATTGAATCAGCTTTTGGTGTTAATAAAAAAGTTTTATATAATTTCATTAGCTTTCCATAAAGTCTTGAATCACACTTTTTGCATGCCTCAAACACTAGGTATGATTAAAACAAGTAACTACGGTGCTGTTGTTCAGAATCTGTGTTGTACCTAAAATTGTTTGCTTCACCTTGCTTTGCTTTGTGTGTTGCTAAGTGTGGCTCATGCCTTTGATGGTGTAAATTTAATATACCTAAAACCTTGTGAAACTATGTCATGCTTGGTGCTACCTTCCTTGCTATCCTAGCATGATAGGTTGTGGGGTGTTTAATTAAGTAACATGGAGTGCTTATATATGTTTGGTGTAACCTTGTGCTTGTCTTGAATACTTTTATGTGAGGCATCTCATATTGCCATTCTTCATATTCATGCACTTGCATTGTTTCATCTCATCTAGGTACACTAGATGCACCACGTTAAGGATGTGATGATGGAGTCGAACCAAAAGACAGTGTTGGTGGACCTATCCCGAAGATGGAAAGACTAAGCAAGTGCTAGGACTGGAGATGTCACCAAGATGGTGCGAGCTAACTAAACTAACTTGTGATGGATCTCAGGCAAGCCCTAGAGCATTCTAAGCCTCCTATGTTTTTACAAATATCACTTGAGTCCTTTATGTTTGATGCACTAGGTTATAAGAGTTGATTGGAACCACTTGATGCATAGAACTACCTTATCTAGAAATATACATTGGACCATATGTAGGTCGAGGATTGAATGTATGCTTAGCAATGCTTAGACCTATAAAAGTCGGGTGATTTCCTATCACCTGCGAGATATAGGTGGATACTAAAGCACGGTTGGCTATATTTGCTATCTGGGAATAACCTTGTGTTCATAAATAAAAGGAGATTGGGTGGGATTGTGATAGAGAAGCAACAAGGCATGGAGGTCTTGGTGCCTATTTATCCCCATCTGTGTTGGTTAGGACCGATTCGCTGTATGTCCTCATGTCATGTTGAATGCATGCCTAACACTTAGTTGGCCAGATAAGTCGTTCTGACCTTGAAACCGAGTAGCTCAACTCAGGTCGAGACCTAGTAAGTGAAAGTGCGCACACTAGATGTAGTAAGGATGTGTGGGGACCTAGTGGCATGAGTGCAAGGGTTGGCTGGGCCTGAACTTCTAGGTAGACAGGTAGTATCCGTGAGGGTGCAGCACTGATCATACCCTCAATAGTACCTAAGTTGTACCAAAGGTGACCTAAGACTATCTTGGCATAGGTATGTCTGGGTTTGTGTTAGGAATAACTCCCTGGCTTTGATTCGAGTCGCCGTCTCTCCCGGATAGTGAGAACTTAACTAAGCAGCGGCAACGTAGCATTAATTGATGGAATTTGATGGTTATGATGAATATGGAAATGTTACACTGGCTATGGTTACTATTGCATATTACTAAATGATATTCCACATGTTTGGCACATGTTAGTTGCTAATCTAGAGATGAATAGCTATAATTAACTTAGTTACCAAATTATAAAATGTATAGCTCAAGTAGTTGCTTTTATGCAAATTTTTGTCAAGCTAGCTCCACCTATAAAGCATTGCATACTCCTTGGTGTCACTTTATTTCTTGTTTATGATAGGTAAGTCTAGCTGAGTACATTCGAGTACTCAGGGTCTATCCCACCATGTTGCAGGTGAAGTTCTTAGCCTATTGAAGATGGTGGCTAATCGCCAGTGGGCTCAGTGACTATATTTATCTCTCATCTATATGCTTTTATTAGAGGATGTCACTTATGCTAGCAATGTATTTGGAACTTATATTAATGTAATCATTTGAAAACTATGTTGTTTTCCCTTAAATGGTTTTAAGACCCAAACTTGTACTATTATTTGTGAACCCATTTGTAATATTATTTCCATTGCAACTATATGTATGTGATGCATATTTTCTTAATCATGTGATCTTGGTTATGATGTTGATTTACCGAGGTCATTTGTGACACTCGACGGACTACCGGGTTTATATAGGTGAAAGTATGCGCCTATCAACGTGTTTAACGGGGACAACCATACTTGATCTTGTATAAATTGGGCGGTTCTGTCACAGCTGGCATTAGAGCAAGATTAAGCATAATACTGTCATATACTTAGTTTTCAAAACAAGGTTTTGTTTTAAAAAGCCTATTTTGACTAAAACTTTAGCTATGGGCAAATTGGTCAAAATTAATTTGCAAAACTATGCTAGCGACAACCTCTGGTTAAGCCTAATTAAGGACTACTAGGTGGCTAAGTAAACTGATACTAACTATGGGGGATGTACTTTACTGCAATTTTTATTTTGTCATCCATATAGCGTGCTATTGTATGGATGCCATTCGCTTGAATGCTAATGTATGGATCAGTATGCCTCTATGCCTAGGTAAGTGGTGAGTGGAATGACCGCAAGATGTGAGTGTGTGGTCGATGGGGAGAGGTAGTTTTGATACTTAAGTATATATATATCTCATATATATATGAAAGTATTTAATTGTGGATTAGCTTTGGTACGGCTATATATGCATACTCTATATGTTTGTATAGATGTATTTACTTTTGGGTAGCTTTGATATGGAAGTATATATATGTGGGTATATATATATGGAAGTATTTAGCTTGCAACCTAGAGACTAGATTTTCATTTTCGCATACATATAATTGTGGGGTTGGGCTAAAATGGAATCTTCTGCAGGTATGCTAACCATGAATGTGTAGATTGAATGTAGCTAACGACTAGCTATATATCAAGAGAGTACTTGTTATGCCATTGACATAGAACGTGATTGCCACCTTAGGCTAGCAATTTTGTGAGGATGAATAGGATGAGCATGCATCATGATTGTTGCTTGGGAATAAACATGCTCCTCTCACCCTTATTCTATTAATGGATAACTTGTTGTAACCATATGGTCATGTTGTGCATGACCCAAAACTAATTTGCTAAATGTAAGTAAAACTTGTTTTGAAGAGTTATCCACATACTCAGTAAAAAGAAAATAAAAGATAATAGTACCATACCACCATGTTTTGCATGATATGTGTAGTGGTGTTGCTGTAGGTGACTGCTTGTTATGTGCGAGCTTTGTGCTTAGTAATAGTCTCTTAAGCAAATTGGATTGAGTGTTTTGAAATGCTTGCTTAAGACCATGAAGTATGTGTGGATGCTCGATATCTAGGTAGTCCCTAGCTATCACCCCTTTTGTCCTTGGTAAGCATACGAGTGTTGAAGAGCGCTATCCTAGAACAACATACAAATTTTGATAATCTTATGGTTGTCGTCTCCAATTAAGTTCTCTCTTAGGAGCCTGAGCCTGTACACGTGGTTGCTAGCCCTTGAGCGTTACGCTATGAAGACCTATATCCATGCCTTAGCTTGACCTTAAGGCCAAGCTTAGTTTATTTGAATGCTTGCATATGTCATGGATATCTTGCTCTTATGTGTGAAGACCCTGCCCAAAAATCCTTATCGAACATCTCTACCCTTATCCTAAAGGTGATCTGGTACAACGCTAACCTCTCACTGCCTAAACCTTGGAGTCTTTTCCTTGCAAATCATTTCATTGCTTTATCAACTGAATCCCTAATTAGTGTATCGGCTTTGTCCCTCGAATCTCATTTGTTTTGTCTCCAACTCTTTCAAGTCTCTGGATATTTATCAATCTTGATCTCATGTTGCTACTTGGCAAGACCAAATCTCATGTTAATCTTTACCTAGTAATCACCTTGGTCGACATAAGGCGTATATGGAAATTAAGCAAAAGTCCCTTGCTCAGTTGTCTTCGTCAATTAAGCTATGTTCTCTTACGCTGTGTTTTAATCTTTGGATCACATCCTCGTTGACTCTTGACCTTGTGACTACCTTTGCATGCTATCCCTCCTTTGCATAAGTGCTTGTTCATATGACCCAATCTGTGCAACTTGAAATTTCACTTTGGGTGTGTTATGAGTAGCAACTACGGTGCTACGACAAAACTGAGAGCCTCCTATGGGCGCGCACACAAGGTTGTGCTGTTCGGCACACGCTGGTATCGAGGTTTCTAGTCATGATCCATTACAGAACTACACCAATGTGTTATTTTGACATGAGCTCTTCCTTGGTTATCTCTCCATATCTAATCAGAAGATCCTTATATCAAACCAAAAGTAGTAGAACTTCCTTCTGAACTTGCAAAGAGGATAACATTTGAAGAATAGGTCATTGACATAAATATTAACAGACTGCAAGAGGTGGTAGACAAGTGACTCTACTTAACTATCCCTGTAATGATGTTGGTCATCTAGTGAGCAACTTATGTCATCTCCATTGGATCAAAAAGGTGCACCACACTTAAGGTTGAACAAGTTATCAGTTAGGTGATAAATGGACTGAGATATTATGTGCTGTAATAGGTCATTTGGTGCTCATGAGCTTCCTATTTAAGTCCTTGATCTTTATGTGCAAGGTGATCAATCGACCTTCTTTGGTGTGACGCTTTTCTACTAACTTTGATATTGACTGTCTGTTTGCGCATCCACTACAATTGTTGCCATCAAAAAGGAAATTTTGGAGCTTTAAATGTTGAGAGACAACAAAATAGTTACCAATAGGAAAGTTAAGTTATAGCTAGGTAATAACTCTTTGGTAGCTCTGAAGGCTATGTCTCATAGGACAATGCTAAGCGAAGAAACAACAAAGCCAGTCAGCAATGCAAGTCCTTCTTTCTTCTTTAAACCCTGTGCTATCAAGTCAATTAACATCTTAAACAACCACACAGATAGTATAGTATGTTGTATCAGCTAAGTAAAGAGCTAGAGAAAGCACATTTCTAGTTTCGGTCAGCATCATTATGTATATGGTGCTATCAAAGGATTTGTTTAGGACCCTATTGGATGAAGTGCCGAAGGATAATAAAAAACGGTCCCTTATCTTGTAGGACTGCTCCTCCATGTGAAGTATGCATTGTGCCCTGCAAAAATAGCCCACCAGTCCAATGCTTGTGCATCGTTGAGCTGGTGCCTAAATCAACAGTTGAAGTTGTTCCCTGGGAAGCATGTGAGGAAAACCCTAGCCTCCATCCTTAGTGAGAAAGATACTATTGCTTCTATAAGAAGAGTTAAAGAGTGCAAAACACACTCCCCAATTTGTGAAGCAAACAAAAACAAGAGTAGGAAATGTATCCAGATTTCATGGCACTAAACCGGTTATCTTTAAGCCAGTGATTAGTGGCTCAAACAAGGTTGAATTCACACCAAACTTGGTGATCTCATTCCTCACTTAGGGTACTCCGATGTCTGAAGTTGGTTTAAGGATTAGTTGACTAAAGCATTGGATTTGAGAGATGTTTTGACAGTTTGGGTCATGGCAATTTTAGAACAGAGTAGTTTTGGTAGATGATTTGTCTGGATAGTCAAACAGTGCCCTTTTGAGCTGAATTTTGGTCAGTAGTTAAAGGACTCTTGGATCTAAATGCCTACCAAAATTTGTGCACAATGGATGCATAGTTTGTGAGATATGAACTAAAAACCAAAGTGTACAGAATCTGTGAGTTCTCTGTGGACTGCTATCACCCCTCCAAATAGAAGGTTGTGTTTGTAATTGTTGCCAAGATTAGCAACATGGTCAATGTTTTGCCATTAGATAATACTTTACATGCCCTAGAGAAGACTCCTTGGTCCCCTTTGTCCCTTGCTTTCCCCTCTCATATCAATAATGTTGAGCAGTCAAGTGTTCTACAAGTTAATTTGTGCCATTACAAGTCAAAAACAATTTAAAAAGTGTCAAACAAAAGATTTCAGATTATGCTTATAAGTTGTTGATTGACATTAGAAAGGAAGCCAAAATGTCAAAAGTAGTTCAACTAGGCTAATTTTTCAATAGTGCATGTCAACCCAACTTACTGTGCCACTACACCATGAAGGCAAATTGTGCTCAACCTACTTGGTAGCATACTGTTTTTCCAATTGGTGTATACTTGCAACTTTTGTTTTACTTCAGACCTTGTTATCATCCTTCTTTAGTAATGATTTCCAAGGTAGACTTGTCCTTGGTACCTTGCATGTGTTTTTACCCAAGAGGTTGCATCAGATTCAACCTAGATAACTGTGCCGCTTGGATATGAGGATTCCCTCAAATAGTGATTGTAGAAAATGCTGAGTCAATAGAGTCAGCTATCACATTCACTGCTCACTCAGCGGACTTAGATAATAAAGTTTTATCATTAGAGAAAGAGAACTGCACACATGGAACATTATGTAGTTTTCCATCGATTAGCATCTGAGTGATTGAATAGTTACAACCGGCATAGATATTATCTGTTAGTTACTCAGTTTCTCAGAGCCTCAAAGGATGTTTACCCTGTTTGTGATCTCATCCCTTATGAAAGGTTGTACTCAAGCTATTTTGGTAGAGGACTGTTTTTCAAACTTTGTGAACAAACATGGAACCATTGTAATGAGTAGCTTTCAGAAGCTTGCAGTCTAGTGCAAAGTTCACATGGTCCATACTATATTCACTAGGGAAATAGATATTGTGGGTAGTTAGTTTATGCTCCATAGTACTCTCCTTATCCCAAAAATGAAGTGTTGTGCTATCTTGGATTCCTCCCAAAGTAACAATGCTTCATGGAAGTCATTGAAAGAAATTCTTTAGACAAAATTTACTATGAAGAGCAAATATTAGAAAGTTGTCTTGACCAAATTAGCCCCTTTGGTACTCCAAAGTTAAGCAGCCTAATGCTATCACTAATGTTGGGAAATGGATGACATGCTTCTCTTCCCTTAAAAGTCTTTTACACCGAATCTCAGGGCGAGATTCCCATAAGGGGGGAGGGTTGTAACACCCTGGGTGTTAGTCACAAGTTAAGCACTAGTTTTGGACTTAAGTAAACTATGTCAATCAATGATCATGATCTCTAGTTCATAATTTTGAAGTGATGATGAAGGTATTGAGGTCAAACCTATGAAAATGAGCCCCAACTTGAACTTGGACAACACACCTTTGTTTACATGTGGACCCTAGTTAAGATTAAGCATGAGTAATGTTAAACATGCTTATTTCATGTACATTACATGAACATGCATCCATCTTGACCAATGGAAGAGTTTCATGAAGTTTGGAGCCAAAAGTCACATGAAATGATAAGTTATAACCTTGATTGAATTGCTTTATTAAGTAAATGGGAATATGAGATGTTGACCAAACCTTGGTACCTTGCCCAAATGACTATAATTGAACTCTACAACAAAAGTCATAAGGGTTCATCTTGAGCAAATGTCAAGAAAATGCCTTAATTGGTTGAAAACCATAATTCTAGGGTTTAACAAGGTGCTGCTTTGACAAAGATGAAGCAATGGTTTCTGTACCAGATATGAAGTTTGACCTTTAATAAAAGTTGAAGTTTAAGTGGAGTAAAACAAACTTTATTTTTGGACCAAGACCTATTTCAACTCATAAGTGGCTCAAATAGGGGTCTCAAGTTTGAATCAACTATTGTTTTAGCCCCAGAAAATATTCTAAGATTAGTGGCAAGGACAGTTGGCATCTCGTGTTCTCGTGTTTTTTAAGAATCTTGACTTGATCACAAAATAAAAGTTGGAGTTTACATCTTGGAGAAGGAGATACAAAAAGTTGGATCAAATTTGTCCATGTTTTGACCAAGTAATTCGAGCTCAAGCAGAGCAAGGCTTAACCTTCGTTAAGTCATTGACACTGTCAACTTGGAGCGTAATTAGATGCTAATGGAGAGCTCTATTCACTAGGTACCCTTAAAGAGTTTTGTAGATCATCAGGTGAGCTACAACTTTGCTTTTGGGCCCAAGGTCCAAATTGGTCTGTACTCGGTCCAATTTGGCTCCCACCTTACCCATGTCGCTGCCCACCACATTGACAGTGTCCGGGATGTGTGTCCTAATGGGCGACGTGTGTCCGGGATGTGGCCTCCATGCATGAGTGTGCCCCTACCATTGTTGCCACTGGCCCTTACCCTTCCTATGCTGATGGGGAGAGGCCAAGACGGCTGAGCGCCCCCTGCCTTGCTCTCCCTCGCTCCCCACACATCCATGGCCCTTCCTCGCGCTCCCTCTCGCTCTCATCTTGTCAGCGTGGCCAACTGCCATGGTCGGGCTGAGCTCCTATCATCGCTGCTCCCTGCCATCTCTAATTTCCCATCCTTGCGTCCCTCTATGCCTGCCTCGCCGACCGCCTGCTCCTATGGCTAGCTGTCGGCCACAGCTACATGGATGCAAACTATGGCCATGCATGGCCAAGCGCCGCCATGGCTAGGCCACCGTGGGTTGTAGCAGCCATGCCAGGGTAGGGATCTAATGCGTCCATGACCGGCCATTCCTCCTCTCTGACCAGTGCACCTTGGCTGAGGAGGAGAGCGCTGGAGCCAGCCTACCAATGGCCACCATAGTTGCAAGCAGCTAGCTCTCATGGTCAGGCCACCATGGACAAGCCCCTGCCGCAATGAGCCCCTCCACAATGCGTGCAGACCCCCTAGTGCTCCACCACCACTCCATCGCCACCGATGAGCCTCCTTCGGCCAGAGCCGGTGATCCTCCTCTGCCTCCTCTGTTCTGTTCCGTGTGAGGGACCTCGTGCAATAATTGGAACAAGTGCAAGGGGTTTTTTGTAGAGTCATGACTCATGTGAATAGTGGCTAGAAGGACTATTTTGCTAGAATTTGTTTTCATGGAAGTTTGGGGTCCTCTTTGCAAATCTGTTTTTCTTTTATGGATAAAATTTTGGAAAATCATAATAAATTGTAGAAAAATCATAAAATAGCAAATGAGGACTTTTTGGAATCCTTGTGAGCATATATACACATTAGAGTCATAATATGATATGTGTTAGTAGAAAGTTTCTGATGTTTTTATTTATTCTTATAAAGTGCTTTTAGAAATCCATTTAAGTTGTTAGATGCATATTTTGAGTTATAGAAGTCCAAAAATGTCAACTCCAGTTGTGTACTATGGTAAAAAATGTCATGTTCATTAGGTGTAGTATGGTTGAGTTATTGATTTAACTTATTTAATGCTTGATAAATGGTTTTAAATAAGTTATAATTTTTATGTTGGTGTAAAAATGGAAAATGTGGTTCGAGTACCTTTGTATGATGTTGTGCTACCATAATAACATATAATATGGCTATGTGTTTATAGAAAATTATGATCTTTAGATTTATCTTGCTTTTATATGTTTTCTTGCAATAGCAATTTGTCTTTTTCATAGTAATTAAATTATAAAACCTAAGCATGAGAAATTCGTGTAGTAGCTATGTTTTGATAACATCTACCACTCATACAAATCTTAGCCCAAAACTAGTTGTTCTCATATATCACTAAAATAAAATGTATGTTTATTAGGAGAAAGGATTAATAAAAGCATAATTGTAGATAAAGCTTGTAATTGTATTTGGTGATGCTTTGAGTGCTTGGTGTTCAATAAATTGTTTCAAAGTATGTTAGTGGTGGATGAATTTCTTGAATGGCTCATGTGTGCATGCTCTTTGTTAGCAAAACAAGTGAAACATCAAATTATTATATTCTGAAATGGCTGCATGTGCATTTCCTGTTGTGATGATAACTTCATGGATCAAATAATGTTTTATGTAAATATGGTGAATAAAAAAGTTGTAGATAATTTCCTTATATTGCTTGTCCTAAAATTTCATGATTTTGTGCCTAATGGTTTAGGAGTTATAGATTTTAGAAGTTTGTTGTTAGGTTTTTGCATGTCCTCTATATAGATGTGAATGATTGTATTGTTTGGCTCATTTAAACATGGAATCATGTATTAGTGATAATAGTAGAGTTGTAGTGATTTTCCTAAGATTTCTAAAATGTCTAAGATCACTACTTTTGGTGGTCTAGAACTCTAGTTATAGCTGTTCAAAGTGGAATGGCAGATTTCTGTCTAAATATGGACAGAGATGCCTTCTTGGTATTGTTTGACCTTGTTAGCTATAGAATCATCTTAAAATGATAATGAGAAAGTTATAGATAACTTAATAACCTTTCCATAAAGTTAAGAGTCATGTTTGTTGAATGTCTAGAACTCTAGTTATGCATTTATGAAGTTAATATCAGTTTTCTATCCTTAGTTGTATAAACTCTGCTTCATGATGTACTTTGACCTTGTTATTTGCTGAATCAGCTTTTGGTGTTAATAACAAAGTTTTAGATAATTTCATTATATTTATATAAAGTCTTGTATCACACTTTTTTCATGTCTATAACTCTGGGTATGATTAAAGCAAGTAACTATGGTGCTGTTGTTCAGAATCTGTGTTGTACCTAAAATTGTTTGCTTCACCTTGCTTTGCTTTGTGTGTTGCTAAGTGTGGCTCATGACTTTGATGGTGTAAAGTTAATATACCTAAAACCTTGTGAAACTATGTCATGCTTGGTGCTACCTTCCTTGCTATCCTAGCATGATAGGTTGTGGGTTTTTTAATTAAGTAACGCGGAGTGCTTATATATGTTCGGTGTAACCTTGTGCTCGTCTTGAATACTTTTATGTGAGACATCTCATATTGCCATTCTTTGCATTCATGCACCTGCATTGTTGCATCTCATTTAGGTATGCTAGATGCACCACGAGAAGGACATGATGTTGGAGCCGAACCCAAAGATGGAGATTGGTGAATCCATCCAGAAGACAGAAGGACTAAGCAAGTGCCAAGATGGAAGATGCTCGCCAAGCTAGTGTCGTCTAACAAACACTAACCTAGTGTTGTTTCCTAGGCAAGCCCCTGAGCATTCTAAGTCTCCTATGTTTTTGCCAAGTATCACTTGAGTCCTTTATGTTTGATGCATTAGGTTATAAGAGTTGATTGGAACCACTTGATGTATATAACTACCTTGTCCAGAAATATACCTTGAACCCTATGTTGGTCCAGGATCGCATGTATGCTTAGCAATGCTTAGACCAGTAGAATTCAAGTGATTTCCTATCACCAATGAGATATAGGTGGATACCAATGCATGGTTGGCTATATTGTCTATCATGGAAATAACTATGTGTTCATAAATAAAAGTAGACCGGGTGGGATTGTGATAGAGAAGCAACAGGACATGGAGGTCTTGGTGCCCATTTATCCCCATCTGTGTTAGTTAAGGACCAATTTGTTGTACGTCCTCATGTCATGTTGAATGCATGCCTAGCACTTAGTTGGCCGGATAAGTCCTTCTGACCATGAAGCCGAGTAGATCAACTCAGGCTGGGACCTGGTAAGTGAAAGTGCGCACACTGAAGGAAGTAAGGATGTGTAGTGAGCCAGTGGCATGAGTCCAAGGGCATGGTAGGCCTGAATTTCCTGGTAGACTGGTAGAATCCCTGAGGGTGCGGTGCTGCTTAGACCCACGACTGTACCTAAGTTGTACCAAAGGTGACCTAAGACTACCTTGGCGTAGCTATGTCTGGGTTTGTGTTAGGAATAACTCCCCAACTAGTTGAAATCGATTCGAGTCGTCGTCTCTCCCGGATAGTGAGAACTTGACTGAGTAGCAATAACATAGCATTAATTGATGGAATTTGATGGTTATGATGAATATGAAAATGTTACGCAAGCTATGGTTACTATTGCATGTTACTAAATGATATTCCACATGTTTGGCACAGGTTAGTTGCTAATCTAGAGGTGAATAGCTATAATTAACTTGGTTACTGAATTATAAAATGTATAGCTCAACTAGTGGCTTTTTTGCAAAATTTTGTCAAGCTAGCTCCAACTATAAAGCCTTGTGTACTCCTTGGTGTCACTTTATTTTTGGTTTATGATGGGTAAGTCTAGCTGAGTACATTTGAGTATTCAAGGTTTATCCCACCATGTTGTAGGTGAAGTTCTCGGCCTACTAAAGCTGGCGGCTAACCACCGGTGGGCTCAATGACTATATATTTATCTCTCATCTATATGTTTTTATCAGAGGATGTCACTTATGCTAGCAATGTATTTGGAACTTATATTAATGTAATCATCTGAAAGCTATGTTGTTTTCCCTTAACCGGTTTTGAAACCTGAACTTATACTATTATTTGTGAAACCATTTGTAATATTATTTCCTCTACAACTCTGTGTATGTAATGTGTATTTGCTTAATCATGCGATCTTGGTTATGATGTTGATTTATCGAGGTCCTTCGTGACATTCAGTGGACTACCGGGTTTATATAGGTGAAAGTATATGCCTGTCAACGTGTTTAACAGGGACAACCATAATTGATCTGGTATAAATTAGGTGGTTCTGTATCAAGTAGCCATAGCGGGCCAAACTCGAAGAAGTCACCCTTGGGGCTCGTAGGACCGCCGAGGATTTTGAGCTGGCAAAGGTTGACCTAAAGCCAGCCGAGGGGTCGATCCATGCCAGCTGTGACCGTTCCAAGCACTAAAGAAGCACCCTCATTAGCTCATGGCCTAAAGACCACAATGACTTCACCATGGGTAGATGCTCGGGGGCTCACCGCACCCCAAGTGATAGCAACTAGTCTCACAATAGCTTCTAGTACATCGATCAGTCACATCCACTTTGACCTTAACCTCTCTACTTAAGCATGTACACATACACATACAAGCCTGCCAATAGTTATAGAAGCGTAGGGCCGATCCGTAAAGGAAACCAAATAGCATGATGCCTATACATTATGTCCTAGTAGCACTTAACTCCTGAGTGACTCAATTCAACTCGCACTCATAGCCGAACATGACTCACTCATGGGGGCTACACACATAGGTACATATGCATGACGTGCAGTGCAGCACTATTTGTCATCGTCCCAGCGACCAGTCTATTCCAAACTCCTTCCAATCGCACCTCTTGACATGATGAATTGGTGACCCACAACTCAATTTCCTGCTCGTATGGTACTAAAAGGAAATGGGGAGCTTGCTCGATCAAGGCAAAAGGAGCAAAAGGAAAGAAATCTTTCGCCGCTCAATCACTTTCTACTCACATCATGCTAGATCTGCAACTTACCATCGATGCCTCATTGCTCCTATAGATCGTGCACCTTTTAGCCCTGTGAGCCAGCCCCCAGGTTAAAACATGGACCCATGAGCATGAGGCTAGGAGAGACAAAGCACATTCCAATTCAAATGAAAAGAAAAGCGAAAAGGCAGTAAAATGGCAAACAAATACGCCAATCACGCGACATCATGTGCACTAAACCCAAACATATTCATTACAGAAATGATATACTCACAAAGTCTTGGCCAGTTACACTAGAAACTCCTATACATCAAAAGCCTGAAAGTAGAGACGAATAGTGGCAGCCAGCACCTTGCTCGCAAGGACCTCTAGGCCACGAGCGGTGGAATTGCCGATGGCAAGGACCTTGGCGTTGGACTACCTCGATGAGTATCCTTGTCCCATGATATCATAATCTATGCCCTCACAGTAGGAGCCGACCAACATCAAGGCCATAAGCACACCACTATGAACCCCTAGAGAGCAGGGGCTCCACCTGGTGATGAGCCTTGTTGAGACAAAGCACCAGCTGGGCACTCCCTCAGCCGACACCAAGCATGACATCACACATGGCCTGCCCAAAATTGGTCAGCGCCATTAGTTCCATAGACACCTCCTATGGCCTCTACTCTGTGGATGTCCTTGCCTCCAAATCCGAGAGCACTCTTGCTCAAAAACCTAGAACAAGAGGTCGATCCGCAATCAAGCACGACCATCAAGATAAGACCCAACGTGGGCAAAGAAGAACTCACCAGCATAAGTGGAATGAAGGCCTTGACACTCAGCTTTGAGGTGCTGATGACGCTACTTGGCCTTGTCCCGAGCAGCGTTTGCTGCGGTGTCTTCCACCTCCTGTGCGGCCATCGCCACCTTGAGGCTGGCCAGCTGGTCATCAACAAGCTGATCTAAGATCAATCTTGCACCCCCTATTCCATCAGCTGCTCTTAGGTCTAGTTGACCCCTCCAATAGTGTTGACCAAGCCCTCACAGAGCTCCACCTATGCTTTTTGGGAGGCCTCCAATTCCTCCCGCAGGCGCCACACTTCCACCTCTACCTCGGCCAGGCGGTCATGATCCGCAATGCTCCTCAACTATGCCTGGAAGGCTAGGAGCAAACACTGGGAATTCTCCATTGAAGCCCTCACCAATTCCTAGAAAAGAAGAAAGAAGTAACCATGCCATCTAGCTAAAGGAACAACCTGCACAACGAGCTCAAAATATGAGGCAGAGCAACAGGGCCTCACCTTATTGTGGGGCGTGACCTCCTCTATCATTAGCCATTGGGCCTCCACGCCCAACCCAGTGACCATGGTGGCTACATTGACCAACTCCGACAGGGTGCCTAGGATCCCCCCATGGCTCTGCACAGCACCAGCCCATGCTGCCTGCTTGACCATGTCGTTCACCATGAATAGAGCCTCACAGGATCCATGGGGTGTGTCCAAATGAGATGATCTCCGCTAGGTATGACATCCTCATCGTGAGGAACCAAGGCCGACCCACCAACATCACAGACTATCATCCCCACAAGTGATGGATCAATGGTGGACGGCGAGTCCATTTCATCCTCGGGGGCAGCAGCCACTTTATCCTCACTCACATCCGGGGCCTCTCCCTCGACCATGACTATTGTCGCTCCAATGTTGGAGCAACTCTCAACCGTGGCCGGTGAACATAGGGTCGTGAGAGGAAGGCGCCATGCTATGGTCACTATAGCCTCGCTGTGGCTCAATGAAGGGCCCAGCCATATAGGTGGGTTCACAAAGCCCAATGGTTTGGCAATCATGAACTTGGGAGGAATCTCCCTGCAATAGACCACACTGTGGACATGAGAAAGAAGATGATATAGGCTCTATCGCTAAGAGAAAAAGGCTAGGGGTTAACATACCTCTTGGAGTGGCTCACCAATGGGGGGATGATGAGACTCATCATGCCTCTCCCCAAGAGCGGAACCGCAACCGGGCTCATGGCACCCAACATGGTGGGACCAAAAGTCAATGAGATACCATGGGCCACAACAGCAGCGTAGATCTCTAACTGCTCGCCAACTCTAGCCCCATGGCTAGACGGCTACAAATTGACCAAGGATGGGTTAGACAGGGACGAGGATGAAAGGCCCTAGCCGCCACCACCACCGGTGGTGTGAGGGCACTTCAAACTTGGCCTCCTCAATGGCAACAAGGCCAAATGCTTCTGCGTGACCCCGTCCTTATTCGCGGCATGTGCCACATGTTGACAGTCACTAATACTAATTATAAACCATCAACATAACCTACATATATACTTAATTCCATCACCAAACATAGGTTTAGGGATTTAAACTAATAAATTCTATGAGTTTTGGTGAATCTATGTTTTCAGCAGGGTTTATCCAGAAAACCGTTGTTGGTATTTATTAACTTGTCACTTGTTTTAGTAGCCACCTATTAATTACCTACATCTCCTAACATTACTTTACTAGGTTGTCATCCCTAGTGATGGTGCTAGAGATGCTTGTTGGTACTAGTTAGCATCCCTACTAGAATGATACTAAGTAGTTCTTTATCATTTTATGTGACTAGAAATAATACAAAGATATATGAATGAAAAGGAATCTACAAGGGCACATCTAATTATACCATTGTAGCACTTCACCCGAGAGTATTCTAGGTATCGTTATTTGTATTTTACTATAGGGAAGGTCTAGCATGGACAAGTATTAATAACTTATACCATTGATGGAGAAGTAAACCATAGCCAATATTCTACTCATAACAGGGGTAAGTCATAGGATAAGAGATATGATAAGTATTGATCAATGATGATGATAAATCACTCAGAGTAATCCTTTCTATGGCATTAGCATGGTCAGGTAGAATATTAGAGGAATAATTCCTAAGTCATTCTTAATTACAAGTCAAAGCATACATTGATTAGTACAATTACAACTAGTAATCATGGCTAAGATCATCTTTATATCTACACTTAAGGGATATTACTAAATAAGATTAAGAATAGAGCTATCCCTTCCTTCGTAACCACATCCAACGTGCTACCTATATCAGAGAATGGACTACAAAGGACTTAATAGGAGTGTCACATCCGTGATCTACCACATGGCCCGAAATATAGGGTGTATCCATATGTAAACAACGTATAAGCACCATGCTTATACAATGTCGACCACTCACCCCGTGTATTTTGGAGCGCGCGCTTTGCGAACCTATGCATAAACATAATGATAAACTAGCTATACTAAGTATATAATCAAAGTAGACGATGAACATTATAACAAAGAACATGAATAAGATGAATACTAATATTATTATAACAATTGTAGCAAGCATATAATAACAATAGAGATACAAAAGAGAGGGGGTACAAGGATTATACCGAACCACGCTCTTGACATGATCAGGAATCCAAGTGAAGCCTGCTTGCCTCCCTCTAGACCTAGCCTAACTAGCTATGCCCTAGAATTGATGGAGCTCTAAGGATGATTTAGGGTTTCTATCTTCTCAAATGACTTGATGTCTCAGGGGGGTGGGAGGGGCTGGTATATATAGCCCAAAGCATCAAACATGAGCCCTTGGATCAAATCGACTTAAGGAACGACGTAGATGCAACCTAGGAGGCGGTGGAGAACTGACATTACAATGTAGAGACCGACAAGTCAGCCTAGGGGCTGGGTGGCCAGCAGGTAGGGCTGGCCAGCCCCACCTGGTAGCCTCTGCCTCTCTACCTTGGCATGGTGTCCTCTAGAACCTTCTAGTGTCCTTTTCACGGCGAATAAGCACAATTAAATCTGACATGTAGGTCCACCTAGACGGCTTTCTGGTTAAACCCTACAAAAAATATAGATTCACCAAAACTGATGGAATTTATTAGTTTAAACCCCTAGACCTTTGTTGGTGATCATATTTATGCCCTTATTCATGTTTCTTTGATGGTTTATAATGGTTGTTGATTACCATCAACAAGCTCCCCCAAGCTTAACCTTTGCTAGTCCATTAGCAAAATTAAACTTAGCAAAAATTGGATCAGGAGTTGCTTTAATGCTTTCACTCCTCAAAAGTACACATGCATTCAAACAAGAATTCTCCTCTAGATTAGAATAAACCGATCTGACTTTCAAACTCACCCATATTATCTTCAACCATGGGGCTTCTTAGCCTTCACTTAGGTCTTGAGCAATCGAAAGATAGAACAATCAAGTCAAGCACTATGTCTCAAGTTCTTTGTTCAACCAGTATTCTAGAGTTTTTCTAAGTTTTCAAAATAAAACTCAGAGCTTCCATTGTATGACACTCTCAAGTCTCTCAATATATATGGTATTTG
The DNA here is from genome assembly GCF_019320115.1 of Miscanthus floridulus. NCBI lineage: Eukaryota > Viridiplantae > Streptophyta > Magnoliopsida > Poales > Poaceae > Miscanthus > Miscanthus floridulus. The sequence goes on from NC_089590.1 coordinate 18,147,887, forward strand.
TGGATCCTTACCAAAGGCAATTGTGATGTTATGCCTTTTTCTTCCTACAACTAAAGCTTATATGGAGCTCATAGGTGTAGAAAAAGCATGAAAGGGCATACTTGCAATACATATATTGTAAAGTCAAACCTTGGATCCAAAGAGAGTTGAGTCATACAATCAAATCAAGATGTTCATGTGTGTGAATGTATGGTGTATATATGGTGGCTAACCTATTTCTACTTTGCTCCTTGAAAACTTATCTCTTTTTCTAGAATTTGGAAACATAACCTTGTAAGAAAACATGGGCTATCTTATTCATCTCTTTCTTTCTTCTCTTTTTTTCATGCGGGCATCTGAGTACCCATTGTTTTAGATATCTCGGACACTTGTCCATTTTTTTCAATACTCTTTCTTTTTTTAATAACTTTTGCATAGCCACATGCTTCTTTTTTCTACAGCAAAACTTTTGAGAGAGACCAACAAGAACTTTGGAGCATTCATTTGGGGAATATCCTATAGGGTATATTTTTGGTGTTCACTCCCAGTGTAGGAGTAAAATATTTTTAAGTGGATCTAAATGGAATGACATATTTTTGCACCTACCCCTAGTGTAGGAGTAGTGCATATGTGGGTGGTGTGTACGTGAGCTTGACTTTAAGAGTGTGACAAACCTCTCATAAGGGTCAACAAAGCTTGACTAAACTCAATGCAAAAGCATGAAACATATATGAGTGGAAGTTTTCCTAGTCTAAATATCATTTATGGCTATGGTAGGAATTCAAGCTTTTTCATACAAGGAACTCATCATGAAGCATTTCTATATTTTTCAAAAGATAAATCTCTGAAACTTTAGTATCACTTGGAACAAGATAAATAGTAGCTCAAACCTTCTCATATCATATCCATCAATTACCTAGACTTAGATCAAGCATATGCTACCCACAAGTTTCAGGTTCAGAGTAAATTCATATATCAAAACAGTCTTATCCAAAACTCGGGAGAATTCAAGACTATAAACTAGGTACTTAAAAGGGATTATGACAGAGCAACTATTCATCATTTCCATTGTAAAAGATTATCTTTAGAGTCCTTTTATTTATTTGGCTCATTTCTTTTTTCTAAGAAAAATTAAACTAGAAAGAAAACTAAACACACTTTTTATTTTGTTTTCAAGTTTTAAGTTCACACCTTATAATATATATAACTGGCTAAGATATTTTTTTGTTATGCATCTTTTTATTTCTTTAGCTAATATAAAGCAAACTTTCTAATAGTAAAACTAAAAGAAGGAAATACTTAGCTAGATACATGGGGGATGCTCCTCCTCCAAACTGGATGTTGTCATGGTCGATTGTTGGATGTTGATTGATGTTTCTCAGAGCGGGTTTATCGGCGTATGTCCTTCTCATCCACAAGTGGAGTGAGATGAAGAAACCGAGTGAACTTACACTTGATCATGTGAATCATCCTGCAAAATACTCCAACAAGAACAAACTCGTGGCTCAATTAAGATAAGGGGTTAGCGGTCAACCATTCAGAGATTTGTTCTTGTGGGTTTAGATAGATTTTCTAATTGCAGAATTTTAATAGGATGTCTATCTAATATTTTTGGATTTTCTATTTTTTATATGCAAGAGAGAAAATATGTAGGCATAGTATATACACATATATTATTTTTATGCCACCACGGTGAATATTCCTTGGGCTTGTTACACCATGAAAATTATTCACATGGGGCTTAAGGATGCAATAATATTTTTATTTTCTTTTCTTATGCGATGATGATATGAAGTAATAAAACTTTTCATTTTTCTTTATATACAAAAAATGAAATATAACTAGATGTATGCATATATTTTTAATTAATGCAATGCAAATGTAGAAAAGTACATGTGCTAAAGTAAGAACAATTCATGCAATACTGAAAATAAATATGGTTAACTACCGATATTACCTCATGGTGAGGGTTCAGATTTTTAAGTCCTCCGAATAGGACTTTACTCTAGTCTTATTCATTCTTTAGGTGAATCATCCGATCTCGGTGATGGAGACCCTGATGGGTGCACCTCTTGTGATTCTGATGATGTCACCTTCTCCTTCCACACCTGCTTGGCCAGTAGGCTTGACCTAGGCAGTGTAGATTCTTTTTTCATAAATTCTTCAGGTTGTTCATCTTCCTCCCATTCATTCCACAGGGGTTGGTTCCCTTAATGTCAGAATGATTGACTTCTCCTCCTAGAGTGGTTCTTCTTTGGCTACTCATAATTAGTATAACTATTGAAATAACAACGTACCTTTTCTTCAGGGAATTGGAAGTGGACTTGTGCAGATCCGACGGAGATGATCGCGTTAGTGGTGTTGAGGAACGGTCTTCCTAGGATGATGGGTGTATTGTCTTCTTCTTCTCCCATGTCCAAAACCTTGAAGTCAGTAGGGGCAAAGTGGTCGTGTATTCTTACAATAATGTCATTTGCTTTCCTTCCAGGAATCGGATTGATTGGTCTACCATCTGCAACTACATATATGTAGGGTACAAGGGTTCGTTACCAAAATACTATTCATATGTTAGCTTGGACATTATGTTGACACCCGATCCAATGTCGCAGAAGGTCTTGTGGAAGATTCTTTGTACAATGGTACACTCGATCATCGGTACACCAAGATCATCCTTCTTGGCAAGGAATGGTGAAGCGAGGAGGTGGTCGTACTCTATTCTAAGTGTGTTGATCATGTTGACTGATTCTTCTTGTGGCTACTTGAACTTGTTCTTCCTTCTTCTTCTATTATTCTTCTTCTTAGTCATTGTTGTCTATTTGGACAGGTATGACATCTAAGGATGTCCGGGAGATTGCAGGATATGATTCTTGAAAGAAAACTTTTCCTTTTTATGCTTAATTGTAAAATAGATCTTGGCACTGTCCGTGTAGATGGTGGCCTTTGTGGAGCTTAGGAAAGGTTGGCCCAAGATGATGGGTGCCCTTTCATCTCCACCTATTTCCAAAACCACAAAATCTATGGGAACATATGATTGTCCCACTTGAAAAATGGCATCTTTAAGAACTCCCTTGGGGTAGTAGAGTGACTGATTTGCAAGTTGTGAATGCATATTTGTGTACAACAAAGGATCTCCTAGGATTTTCTCATAAATTACCTTAGGCATGATGTTGACACTTGCTCCAAAGTCATAGATAGCTTCCTAGAAGATGTGAGGTCCAATGGCGACGGGGATGACAGGTCTCCCTAGGTCGCCCTTCTTTTCTGGCAAGGTATAATCTATTCACCTTTTTGTCGATGGCTCTGTGTAGTATTAAGCTACATTGTGAATATCGACAAGATTTGTAGTTTCTAAATCTTCTAGTTGCCCCAGAATCTTACCTTTGTCAGATGGAGGAACAACAGCCGTCAACTGAGCTATTTGTGATTCTATCATTTTATTAAAGCTATGCTGGTTCTTAATGGCAGAAGCAAAGCTATCCATTCTATTACTTATATTTTCTAGAATTTTATCATTGGTAGCTACCTTCTTAGGTAATCCTTCCATGAGTCTAGATTGGCTAGTAATTAATTCTGTTAAGGGTGGTTGATTGAAGTTATTATAATTGTTACGTTGAGGGTTACCTTGGTAGTTACTTTGGTAGTTTGGCCTCTGTTGCTGGTTCCATCCTTGATTTTGTTGAGGACAAAAGTAGTTGTTGACAAAGTTCACATCCTCATGGGTTTTAGGGTAGTTGTTCCATAAATGCCCAGTGTTTCCACACTCTTCTCATGTCATACAGGAATCATGAATGTGCATGACTTCTTTCTTCTCATTAGCTTGGTCTTTGAGCTTCTCCATCAGTAGGTCCATCTTGGCAGATAGCATATCTACCTCCTTGAGTTGATGCATACCTCCACCCCTCTTATGGGTCTAAACTCATTCTTCATTCCAACCTTGGTTGGAGGCCATCTTCTCTACAAGAGTTGTTGCAGCGGGAAGTGTGAGTGACAGAAATGCACCTCTGGCTACAGCATCCATAGTCTCATGAGTACTGTTGGTTAACCAATGGTAGAAGGTCTGCATGAGTAGCCAATTTTCTATCCCATGATGGAGACATTCTGCAATGTAGTCTTGAAAGCATCCCCATGCCTCAATGATAGATTCATCATGTTGTTGCTAGAAGCTTGAGATTCTCTGACAAAGAGCATTGGTCATGCCCGTGGGAAAGAACTTGGCTAGGAAGGCAGTGGAGCAGTTATCCCATGTAGTCTTTCTATCTTTGTTGGTGTAGAACCACTACTTCGCCTTCCCCAAAAGTGAGAATGGGAAGAGGCAAAGTAGTATGGTGTCCTTGGTTATTCCTTGGATGGTGAAAGTGCTACAGATCTCCAGGAAGTGTTGGAGATGTGCACTCGCATCTTCATGTGCCTTTTCACAAAACTAGCTAGCTTGCACCATGTTGATGAGAGCTGGCTTGAGCTCGAATCCATCATCTCCAACATTGACATTAGGTCCAGCACGGATGTTGGTAGTGGTTGGAGTAGAGAATTCACGAAGAGTCTGGTCAGCCATGGCTTCAAATTCTAGTGTTAATCTTCACCTTATCTGGTTGTCTTCTAATTCTGAAGCTGGGACTTTCTTGAGTTTGGCTCTAGTTCTCCTGATTAATGCTTTGGGATCTTCAACATAATTTGTCGGAAGGTTAAAACCGATGATACATTACCCTACATAAGATACACAAGTAGACAAAACAAGGTTAAGCCTATTTAGCAGAGGTTAGTGGTTTATCTCGATCACATAAACAAGCATAAGTTTATCAATACTTCCTTTGTCTAGATACCTTGTCACTTGTTTTAGTAGCCACCTATTAATTACCTACATCTCCTAACATTACTTTAGTAGGTTGTCATCCCTAGTGATGGTGCCAGAGATGCTTGTTGGTACTGCCTAGCATCACTACTAGAATAATACTAAGTAGTTCTTTATCATTTTATGTGAGTAGAAAGAATATAAAGATATATGAATGAAAAGGAATCTAGAAGCGCACAAATAATTATACCATTGTAGCACTTCACTCGAGAGTATTCTAGGTATCATCATTTATATTTTACCATTGGGAAAGTCAAGCATGGACAAGTATTGATAACTTATACCATTGAATGAGAAGTAAACCATAGTCAATATTCTACTCATAACAGGGGTAAGTCATAGGATAAAAGATATGATAAGTATTGATCAATGATGATGATAAATCACTCAGAGTACTCCTTTCTATGACATTAGCATGGTCAGGTAGAGTATTAGAGGAATAATTCCTAGGTCATTCTTAATTACAAGTCAAAGCATACATTGATTAGTGCAATTACACCTAGTAATCATAGCTAAGATCATCTTTATATCTACACTTAAGGGATATTACTAAGGAAGATTAAGAACAGAGCTTGCCTTCCTTCGTAACCACATCCTACATGCCACATATATTGGGGAGTGGACAACAAAGGACTCAACGGGAGTGTCACATCCGCGATCTACCACATGGCCTAGAATATAGGGTGTATCCATAGGTAAACAATGTATAAGCACCATGCTTACACAATGTCGACCACTCACCCTATGTACTTTGGAGTGAGCGCTTTGTGAACTTATGCATAAACATAATGATAAACTAGCTATACTAAGTATATAATCAAAGTAGATGATGAACATTAGAACCAAGAACATGAATAAGATGAATACTAATATTGTCATAACAATTGTAGGAAGCATTTAAAAATAATGGAGATACAAAAGAGAGGGCATACAAGGATTATAGCAAACCATGCTCTTGACAAGATCAGGAATCCAAGCGAAGTCTGCTTGCCTCCCTCTAGACCTAACCTAACTAGCTATGCCCTAGAATTGATGGAGCTCTGAGGATGATTAGGGTTTCTATCTTCTTAAATGACTTGATGCCTCAGGGGGTGGTAGGGGCTAGTATATAGCCCAGAGCATCAAACATGAGCACTTGGATTAAACTGACTTAAGAAATGGCGTAGAAGCGACCTAGGAGGTGGTGTAGAACTAACATTGCAACGTGGAGTCCAACAGGTGGGCCTAGCGGCCAGGTGGCCTATAGGTGGGGCCAGCTAGTGGCCTCTGCCTCTTTGCCTTAGTGTAGTGTCCTCTGGTGTCCTCTAGAACCTTCTAGTGTCTGTTTCACGACGGATAAGCACAATTAAATCTGACATGTAGGTCCACCTTGACGGTTTTCTCGTTGAACCCTGTAGAAAATACAGATTCACCAAAACTCATAGAATTTATTAGTTTAAACCCCTAAACCTTTGTTGGTGATCATATTTATGCCCTTATTCATTTTTATTTGATGGTTTATAATTGTTGTTAACTACCGTCAACAATCATTAAGGTGGACCTATTTGTCAAAGTAAATCGTGATTATCTACGACTTAAATAGCACCAGAAGATTCTAGAGGACTCCAGAGGGCACTCCACCAAAACCTGGCTTGAGGCACAGCTAGGTGGGGCCGACCGGCTCCACCTACAAGGTGGCTAGTCTCCTGTCCCCACCTAGCAGCCCTAATTTCGAACGCCATTTCTCCACCGCCTTATATATCATATCTACGCCATTTATTCAAGTCGGTTTGATCTGAGTGTCCAGAATTAATGCTACCCCCTATATATATGGCCTTGTACCCCTTTAGAGAGCCATCCTAAAACCCTAATTCATATCCCCCCATTAGGATCAGAGCAAACTATCAAGAGAAGATTAGTCCTCTATATGATCTAGTCTTATAAATAGAAATAGTGAGATAGAGAGTGATGGAAGAGTTTGTAGGAGGTGGCGGCCTATTGGTGCTTGCTGGCTGTCTTTATCGATCAAATCTGACCGCCAATTAAGACACAGAAAGAGTAGAAATAAGCAATCTTAAACACATATGCATTTACTATTAACCAAGATCCACATGTATTTGGAGAACAATATTTTGCAGGTCACAAACACAAATACATGGAATAATTTACTAAAAGGTGCTTTCCGATGCTAATTTGCGTAAAGAAACAAGGGAGACACCCATCAAATCAACTCAATTGGGACAAAACTCCATGGGGAAGCAATCCTGGTATAGCCCATGGCCTGCCAGGCGAAGGCGGTGGCGAGAAGCCATGGTCAAGGGGCGCCTGACCCCTTATCGGCGCTACTCAGCCCCTCCTTCGACAGGCAGTGCATGTTTCCATGCTATGGCGGTGGGAGCCGGTCCTCGCGCCAATTATAGCTCATAGCATAGCCTTGAGCACTGTATAAATAGAGGGGTACCCCCCTCTCTAAACACACTTCACTTGAGCAACACCTCACTCCCTCACTCTCTAGTTGTAGTTTTACATTTTAGTAGCTTTAGAGCAAGGCAAAGCTACCTTGGAGAGCTTGGCTCCTTGGGAGAAGAGACCTTTGGGTATGAATAGAAATATGAGTTCTTCCAAAGTTTTGCTCTCATATTATATTTATAGTCATACTTATGAATTAGAGTATAGTTGTTATGTTATAATCTTGATATATGAATTAGTGTATAGTTTGTGTGTCATGAGAATAGCATACACAACTTTAATCTTTACTACTTATATAACTTATATAATTAGGATTAGAGCAAAGTTGAGGTAGCGGTTCATCGTGCTATCAGGTGTGCCCCAGTCCTTTACCTATCGATCCATAGGGTCAGGACCCAGGGGTATTTGGGTAGTCTCTGTATATGCAAGCGTGGTGCTTGGGTGTGGAGAGATAGGTGAATGCATTGTCCCATTCCATGGTTGAGGGGTAGGCGACAGGTGGTGAGAGCCCTGTCCATCCTTTGTAATCCCCATGTTCAACTAGGGTGTAGGAGTCTAAATTGTCACATGAGGTTGCTGGTAGACCAGTACTTAGTGGCCTCCCGACCTGCTTCACACTTAGACCTAAGACTAATTATGTAATTTGTATGATCATTAACTAATCTTTGTATGACTATACTAGACCAATGCTTGCTCACTTTAGGATTATTCTTTTATTCTTTCTTTTTCTATTTTATCCTTTGAGGAATGCAAAGTGTGTGTCCACTATCTTGAAATCACCATTTTCCCCTGCTATAAACATTGGTGTACTTGTAAGCATTATTATTCAAGTTCATATCCATACTAGACTCTTAATCAAATGCCTTCCTTTGGGAAAATATAAATAACAATACCCTAAATACTTCTGGGTGAAATGCTATAATGATAGTTCCATGCGGTTGTGGAAAAATATCTAAAATTGTTAAGGAACTATCAAGGCTATTACTAGTGGCATTGCTAATCATTAGTGATGACGCTAAGAAATACCAACAAGCACTGCTGGTGTAGTTGCTAGGGATACAAACCTAGTAACTACGCTAACAAGTGTGAACAAGCATTTTTGGCGCCGTTGCCAGGGATGGATTCTATCTCTATACTTGGTAATTGCGCTAAGAAATGCCAACAAGCATTTCTGGCGCCATTGACGGGGAAGACATATTGAATAAAGAATCTAGTAGGACATGTTCATGATAATATGCATGTAAGGTAGCCATTGTTTATGCAGGCTAACTTTGCTTGTTTTCTCCTATTGTGGATGAAAACATGATAGTGTATGACCGGTTACAAACTACTATAAAACTACATAAAAAATCTAGAGGCACTCCTAATGAAAAAACAGTCTCATGCTGCTTCTTGTTCTGCTACTCCTTTGATAGTCGAACCAGTCACCCCCGCACCATCCGCTATTCCAATCATGGCCAAGACCCTCCACGACTACTCCACCCCTGCTGTTGCCAACGTGCCCATTAGGCCCACTATCAACATTGGGGATGGGAACTTTGAGCTTCGTACCGGCCTAATCACGATGGTGTAGGCAAAACGAGGACACAAACGCGCATTTCCAACACTTCCTTGAGTTGTGCAACATGATCGTCATCAAGGATGTTGCACCTAAGAGCATCAGGCTCTGCTTGTTTCCCTTCTCCCTCTCAGAAAAGGTGAAGCAGTGGTTTTACAAAGAAAAGGAAGCTGTCAAGATGTGGGACAAATGTTCTACGGCGTTCCTCGTCAAGTTCTTCCCCTTGCGCAAAACCAATGCCCCAAGGGGATGAATTTTGAACTTCTAGCAAAGCTCTATGGAAACCATTCCTGAGGCATGGGAGAGGCTGCAAGACTACATCCAAGCATGCCCGCACCACGGGATTGAAAACTGGTTAGTGCTCCAATATTTTTATGATGGATTAATACCCATGTCTAGGGGCCACCTCAACGCTACTGCTGGAGGCGCTTTCCTTTCTCTCACCATTGATGGAGCCACGACTCTTATCAATAAAATGGTGTCAAATCAAATCTAGGGGAGGAAAGGAAAACACATAAAGGAATGCATACTATGAAGGAGATGGATATGCTTTCTACAAAAATACACTTATTGATGAAAAGACTAGATGAACGGGACCAAGATAAAGATGCCATGATGGGCACCGTCCAGGACATGGACTCACACATGACGTGTGAGGTCTGTGGGAATGTTGGCCATTCAGGGAATGATTGCCCCGAAACCCGCGAAGAAGCTGCCTTCATCAACAATGGGTTTCACCAACTAGGTAATAACAAGTGGAATAACCAATCCCACCCGCAAGGTAATTTTAACTACAACTCCAATTACAATTTGAATCAACCTTCTTTGAAAGACCTGGTATTAGGCCAAGGAAAAATAAATGAGAGTTTGACTAAAAAGCTTACAACCAATGACAAAATTCTAGAAAATATAAATTCTCAAATCGAAGGTTTAACCTCTGCTATTAAAAAACAATTGAGCTTTAATAAAATGATAGAAACACAATTAGCTCAAATTGCTGCTGCAATTCCTATTGATAGTAATGGAAAGATTCCTGCTCAACTTGAGAATTCTCGTGAAAATGTAATAGCGGTGACCACGAGGGGTGGTAAGACCACTTGTGATCCACCAAATCCTAACTAGTTTGTAGGGAAAGCAAAAGAGCGCCAGGAGGCTGAACCTTCGACAAAAGAAAAAGAAAAAGAACAAGAAGATGTGACAGCACCAAAGGACTTCATCGACACCAGCTACCTACCATTTCCCATGAGGAACTGCAAGTAGGCCGTGGATGAGTAATTCACTCATTTTGTTGAGATGATCTAGAAGATACATGTAAGCATTCCCCTGATAGACATCTTGCATGTACCTTCCTATGCCAAGTACATCAAGGACATCATCAACAACAAGCGACCACTACCATCCATGGAGGTCATCAAGCTGATAGAAGAGTGTAGCGCCGCTATACTCGACTTTCTTGAATAGAAGAAGGATCCTGGGTGCCCCATAATCTCATGTTCCATCAGGATCTAGTACTTTGACCAAGCCCTATGCGACCTTGGGGCTAGTGTAAGCATTATGCCCAAGGCCATCTTCGACAAGCTAAACCTCACGCAATTGATGCCAACACCGATGATGCTTTAGTTGGCTGATCCGATAGTCCGCTACCCGGTAGGGATAGCCGAAGAAATTCTAGGATTGCTACGTCCACGTCAACATCGTGGTGGTCGACATGGATGTCACAAAAGAATCAACCCTCATCCTTGGGCAACCTTCCTGAGCACTGCAAAAGCCTAAATTTATGTTGGAGCTAGAGAGATCTGCTTCAATATCCATGGTAATGAAGAAAAATTCACCTTCAAGCTAGGAAGGAGCAGTGTTGCATGATTTGTATCAAATATGGGCTGAACCCACAAGGTCTAAGGGAGGTCCATTTCTAACCTCAAATGATGGACATGCCTGTGAAAAAGAACAAAGAAATAAAAAAGAAGCCAGAGCAGAAAAAAGTTAAACAAATGACAAAAGAAAAGATCCCAAAAGCTGTTCCCACACCACCAAAGAACAAGCCTATGTGGAAACCCAAAGAATAAGCTCCAAAGTCCACCACCACACCACTAAGAACAAACAAGATGGTGTGGAGGCCAAAGAAAGAGCAGCCCTCCACATCCACTTCTCCGGGATTGGGCGCTCCATCAACAAGCAAGAAATGAACGGAGAAGGGTCCTACTCATTTGACCTTAAAAGGTGAGTCCTTGCCAAACAAAAATTGGTAGTTATCCTTATAATCATACCAAAATTTTGATTTCTAGTTTATACATTAATAAAGGAAAATTATAATAATAAAGTTTACCTCTTTACCTTTATTCCCATTAAATAAATCCCGCTTGTTCTATACAAAGTATACTTTGGTTTGAGGCATGGTTAGTATACAATCATGTCTTCATAGGCTTTTTAAACTTTAGCAGGGTGCTTAGGTTATTCATCCTACCTTGATTAGATAATCATTGAACCAAAAAAACTTAGTATGAATATTAGTCGATACATTAAATCAGAACAAAATAACCTACCTCAAAGTCATCATCTAGCAACGTGCAAGCTTGGGGAGGACCCTGTAAAGCTAAGTACTACCTTTTATTTTCTACATTTTAATTTTTCACATTATATATTTTCTACATTTATTTAATTATTAGCATTTAAAAAAATAAAAAATAAAAAAAAGAAATATGATCAAAACAACAAAAATAATTATTCCACTCTTATATGTGACTTAAGAATGTTTAGTTTCTCCTTTGTTAAAATGATGAATAGTTGCTCTGTCTATAATTCATCTGTGCCTAGGCTGTAACTTAGTATTCCCCAAGATTTAAGTTTGTTGGCTATAATGTCTCATCCTAAAACTTGAAACTTATGGGTTACAAAAGCATGATCCTTTTCTAAGTTGTTGCAAGTTATGATATGGTAAATAGAATATGATATGACTTTATTCTAAGAGAAACTTGATATCCGGAGTTTTTCGCTTTAAAATGCTAAAATCAAAAGTTCATCAATGGTTATGAATTCCTACCATGGCCATAGGACATGATTCAAATTCTAAACCTTAGTCATATGCTACTTATATTCACATTGAGTTTTGTCAAATTGGTGTGACCCTTGTTGAGATTCTCATCATGCACCCATGATCAAGATTCACGTACACCCACATATAAAAATGCTAACTCTTACACTGAGAGTTACATAAAAACATGCTTTTTGTCCACCTAAAATAAAAACTCCATTCACTTGTCATGAGTCTTTCTCTCCAAAGTTTTCATATGCCAAAAAGAAGAATGGGACTATGCTAAAAAAGAGAGAGACACATGAAGCTCTCAAAATAGCAAAAGAAAAGAAGAAAAAAATGGAACACATGAAGGTTCCAAAGTATTGAAAAAAGAGAGATAGCCCATACTTCTAAGGCAATTATAAAGAGAGAGAAAGTCATCATCAAGGGAGTACCAAAAAATATTAGGATTAGGAAAAATATTCCACACACTTGCATATCTTGATCAAAGTGTATGACTTGCATCTCCTTGGATCTGGTTTTTAACTTAGCAATATATGTCATGTAAGTATGCCTCTCATTCATACCTACCTAAAACTCCACTCAAAGCCTTTTAGAGATAGGATGAAAAGAAGGCAAAAGCCATGGTGAGGATCATACACATTGAGCAATCGAGTGAATCATTTGAGGAACTTATGTTTCATTTTGCAAAACTCATAAAACCTCTGGATAGAAGGTTGATCAAAGAATGAATGATTGGTAATTCTATTAAAACCATTCTATCTTGCAACCACCTAAGACTTGGAAAAGCAACAAGCCCCACAGGGATTAAGTTAAAAAGAGTGGATAGAATGCCAAACTTATTTAAATTAAGGAAGAATACTTTATTATAGGCATGGCACTTGTAAATTATATTTGTCATTGTAGCAACTACTGATCAACAAGCAATAACTTAGCTATTTGCTCAGGATGAGCAAAGGTTAAGCTTCGGGAGCTTGTTGGCAGTATTCACTAATCAAATCTGACCGCCAATTAAGACACAAAAAGTGGAGAAATAAGCAATCTTAAATACATATGCATGGAATAATTATTTTGGAGAACATTATTTTGTACGTCACAAACACAAATACATGGAATAATTCACTAAAAGGCGCTTTACAACACTGATTTGCGTAAAGAAATAAGGGAGACACCCATAAATTCAACTCAATCGAGGCAAAACCCCATGGGGAAGCATTCCTGGTCCAGCCCATGGCCTCCTAGGCGAAGGCAGTGGTGAGAGGCCACGGTCAAGGGGTGGCCGACTCTGAGGGGTGCTCGACACCTTACCGGCACTACTTAGCCCCTCCTTCGATAGGCGACGTTATGCTTCCATGCTATGGCGGTGGGAGCCGATCCTCGCACCAATTATAGCTCATAGCACCGCATTGAGCACTGTATAAATAGAGGGGTAGCCCCCTCTCTAAACATACTTCACTTGAGGAACACCTCACTCCCTCACTCTCTAGTTGTAGTTTTACATTTTAGTAGCTTTAGAGCAAGGCAAAGCTACCTTGGAGAGCTTGGCTCCTTACAAGAAGAGACCTTTGGGTATGAATAGAAATATGAGTTCTTCCAAAGTTGTGCTCTCATATTACATTTATAGTCATACTTATGAACTAGAGTATAGTTGTTATGTTATAATCTTGATATATGAACTAGTGTATAGTTTGTGTGTCATGAGAATAGCATACACAACTTTAAGCTTCACTTCTCATATAACTTATATAATCGGGATTAGAGCAAAGTTGAGGTGGTGGTTCATCATGCCATCAGGTGTGCCCTAGTCCTTACCTATCAATCCATAGGGTCAGGACCTAGGGGTATTTGGGTTGTTTCTGTATATGCAAGCATGGTTCTTGGGTATGGAGAGATAGGTGAATGCATTGTCCCTTTCCACGGTTGAGGGGTAGGCGGCAGGTGGTGAGAGCCCTATCCATCCTTTGTAATCCCCCATGTTCAACTTGGGTGTAGGAGTCTAAATTGTCACATGAGGTTGCTAGTAGACCAGTACTCGGTGGCCTCCCGACCTGCTTCACACTTAGCCCTAAGACTAATTATGTAATTTGTATGATCATTAACTGATCTTTGTATGACTATACTAGACCAATGCCTGCTCGCTTTAGGATTATTCTTTTATTCTTTCTTTTTCCATTTTATCCTTTGGGGAATGCCAAGTGTGTGTCCACTATCTTGAAATCACCATTTTTACCCTGCTATAAACATTGGTGTACTTGCAAGCATTATTATTCAAATTCATATCCATACTAGACTCTTAATGAAATGCCTTCATTTGGGAAAATATAAATAACGATACCCTGAATACTTCCGGGTGAAATGCTATAATGATAGTTCCGTGCGCTTACGGATAAATATCTAGAATTGTTAAGGAACACTGAAGGCTATTACTTAGTGGCATTGCTAATCATTAGTGATAACACTAAGAAATACCAACAAGCACTTCTAGTGTAGTTGCTGGGATACAAACCTAGTAGCTACGCTAAGAAGTGTCAACAAGCATTTCTGGAGCTGTTGCCGTGGATGGATTCTATCTCCATACTTGGTGATTCCGCAAAGAAACGCCAACAGTGCTATCTATGCCTTGTACCTTGGTGGATCCAAGTTCTATTTGAGCTTGCTTTTGAGATGTCTCTGGCAATCAACTTTTGATTCAAGTAAGCATCTTGTTTATATTGTTCATTAGGATTGTGACTCTTTTGAGTTATTTATTCTCTTCCTATGGGGAATAATGTATTAATCATAAGTGTAAGCATGATGCTTAGACTTGGGTTAATCGTGGATGCACCCTACATTCCAGATCGGTGGTTGATCGCGAAGTAGCATTAGAAAGCAAGTGTGACACATTTGTTGAGTCCTCTGTAGTCCACCTCCTGTTTGTAGGCCAAGTAGGACCCAGTTATGAAGGAAAGCATCCTCGGCTCATGTCTTTCCCTAGTAATGTCCCTAGTTGAATAGTAGAAGACATATGTTACCAAAGTCAGAACTCAGGAACCTTAGTTATCCTCTCTATGCTCTTGTTTATCCAAACCATGTTGCTACCCCTAGTTAAGTTAGACTATAGTTAATCTCACATGGTTCTCTATGGATACAACACTTGGAATACTTCTAGGTGAAAGCTATATCGGTATCCATGCGCTTGCAGATTTATCTGTGTGCATTAATAAATACCAACAAGCTTTCTGGCACCGTTGCTAGGGAAATGGTCGCTGAGTTAACTATGAACCTAGCTTAACTTTTTATCTTTTGTTTCAAATTTTCTTTTAGCATGGATAGCACACCTATCTATCAATATGCTAAACCCATGAGCACAAGCCTAAAGCCACCAAAATCTTCAGAGCCCATCCAAACACCTAGCTATGAGCTGCTCCTATGTTTAATAAAATTGATTCAGGAACAATCCTTCTCAGGAGAAGGCAATGAAAACCCATACTCACACCTATGGGAGTTTTCTTAGACCTTTGCATGCTTATGTATCGTTGGCATCTCTAACGAGACCTTATGATAGAAGTTGTTTTCGTTCTGTTTGATAGGAAGAGCCAAATAATGGTACAGTCGAACCGTAGCAAGTATGCAAGGAGATTGGGAAATGTTATGCTCTAAATTTTGTTTATGTTTCTTTCCCATCCCTAAAGTGGTTAGCCTTCGGAAAGAGGTTCTAAATTTTAGACAACTAGAAGAAGAATCTCTTGCCACATCATGGTATCATTTTAATGACCTCATCATCACTAGCCCAAACCTTGCCATTCAAGACATGGTACTTCTTCAACATTTTTATATGGGTCTTAGCAAGGATTCCATGCAATCCCTTGATCAAGACTCTAGAGGAGCTTTCCTTCTTTTGTCTGCTAGTGAAGCAAGGTCTATGCTTGGTAGAATTAGTGGAAAGACTATCTACACTTGCATTCATAATGAACTCCCTGAGGAAGAGAAGGAATCATCTACCAAACAAGAAGAGGGACTTTTGATAGTTAAATCACAACCACTCCAATCCCAAGATTTAGCTATCAACCCTAAACCATTAATACCCTAGAATCTAAATCCTCCAAAAGAAGAAGAAATTCAACCTTTTGAAATTTCTTGTGAGGATGATTTTTTTGATGCTAATTTTGGGAAAAGCTTAAACTTCCAGTTCCACAAGAGACCTTTGAGCAAATATAATTCAAATAATCTCAAGAAGGGATCTCTTAGACAACGTCCTTATTCCCATGTAGGACATTAGGAAGAATTCAAGGATGGCATGTCTAGTGAACCCATAGAAGGAGAGCCAAGTCATTTAGAAGCAATTCCTATCTTCTCCCCTTCTATGCCCACATTAGATGTCTCATTCAAACCTATCCTTGACCCCAATGATTCCTCTTATGCTCTTTCTCCTGAGACTCATTATGATCCTAGAAATCCACGAAGAGACCCAAAGCATAGGAGTAATGAAGGCCACAAGGAAGACCAAGAAGAGCAACAACAATGGCTGGAGGATATTAAGAACTTATGTGCCATTGCCATTGAATGGATGGACGAGGCCTTGGACAAGATTGACCTGAGAGTCATCAATCCAAGGGAAATCTTAGAAAATAAAATAACCAATGAATGTCATAGGCATGGAATGATGGAGACAATGTTTTCGCCTATAGACATTCATGAAGAAACAACCTTGGAGTCTAAAAAGGAAGATGACATCGATGAGCATGGAAGTTATTTCATGAACACCTCATCAAATCCATGCTCACATAAGAAATCTCCCGAATCAATTGGTCTCTCCAACATAAAGACTTTGAAAGGGAGGTTGTAGATGCATATGTTTATCATAAATATTGCAAATCTTGTTGGCATGAATCTTGGGTACACAATGGTTGGTGTTGGAGGGGAAACAATGTCACTAACTTAGTGCAATTAGAAGGTTTCCCATGGACGAGGTTCTGTCCTAAAACAAGCACTTTTGAGAGACAACATGAGCTTTCACCTTTTGCTGTAATGCCCTTGTGAAATGAGAATAGAAATATAATTATGAAAATATTCCTTTGGGTATTTTTGTCACTAACCATTCTAGGCTTGAAGCAAAAAGAATGAAGGATGATGATGCAAGGTATGTCCAACCATTTATCATGTAACATCTAATTGATTTTTCTTTAAAATTCAAGCTAGGGATAGACTTCTCTAAAAACACATCTCTTGCCATGTTGCTAAATTATTTTGGTTGTCTTCTGCTCTAAGCCATGCTCAATTTGCTAAATAACAACCATGCTCTTTCATCTCTATTTGAATAAATCTCTATAATGCTTTCATGCTACCTTTGTTTGCTATAGTATGCTTAAATTTTGGAGTATGTTCATACATCTTTTAAATTAAGCATAGAGCTTCGTTTAGGGGTGCTAATTGTACTTCCAAAGGCTTTTAAATTAAGCATGGTACTTAGGTTAGAATGTCTTTCTAAATCAAATTAGACATGGTGTCAAGGTTGATTTTTGAGCCAATAGTATGCTTTAGTAGACACTGGATATTTTGTTGGACTAACCCCTGCAGGAAACTCTCAATTCAATTTGGGTAAGTCATGAGATGAATTCAAATCAAAGATGAAGCAAGGTACATGATGAACTCCAATAACTTTGTGAAAAGAAGACACATCTCATTCATCATGAATGGAGGAACCCAAGTTTGTAGCTCCAATGAACAACATTTCATCAACCAAGAATCAATGAAAACCAAAGAGAGGTTGACAAGAGAAGAACATGCAACTTGTCACATCCTCATCTCCTAGACCAGATGATGCAAAGAAAAGCTAAATGCAAGGAGAGGTCTTGATCAATGGACCTAATAAGTCCTCACCAATAGGAGATCATTTGTGAAAAAAGTCATTGAGGCATAAAACAAAGGGTGAGGCAGAAGGTCTAACAAAATGGCAAGGTCAAAGAATGGAAAGATGGCGTGATAAAAGGATGAGAAAGGAAGGGTGCAATCTAGGCAACAAAAAACTCATAACTGTGAGGCTAGCCGAACAAGTAAAACTTCAAGCAAAAAGGGAAGGACCATATCACAAGACATCTACCATTCGTCATGTGGTGTCACCATGCTTCAATGACAAAGGTAACATCCTAAGGTAAATGGTTATTATTTAAATAGTTTTCCTTGATTCAGGTAGGCACATAAATAAGAAACAAACATGTCTGAGTTACAACTTACTTGATCCAATTTAATTAACTCAACATGTCTAGTTCTTTAAACATGTTACTAGCAACATTTTCTTGATCTCATATCCTTAACCAATTGAATAGAAAAGTGCACATCCTATCTTTGGAAGATGATAGTCATAATCATGTAAAGATTGATACATTATGCACAGATGACAATCCTTCCAAGGGTTAAGCAATTCAACCCTTTAGGCCAAATGTACTTAAATGCCACATTCATACTCAATCTTCTGATCTTTTTCATCATGTTATAATTGAACAAAACACATAACATCAACTTCATCTTGTTCAATGTGCCTAAGGTTAGAGAGGAATAAGTAAAGTTTTGGTTTTGTTGGTGTTTTCCCACCAACAGAGCCCATGCACTTGATCTCTACCTTGTTTATATGAGTAGGACACACTTCAAGCAAAGTATGGGAGAGTCAGTTGATTCTCCAAATTTCTACAAGTGTTCTGAACCTATCAAACAAAAATCAAAACTCAAAATCAAGATGGGTTTGGTGGAAGAAGGTGACATTACCATTAGAGGTGTCACCAAAAGAATCCTCATCTTCAGAGCAAACCGAGGTACTTGATCAATGAACTTCACAAGGAGAAGTGTGGTTCAAAGGACTTACAACATCAAACCCTCACCGAAAGAGCTAGCTTGGGGGAGAAGTACTCCCATATATCTAGGTAAGTATTCTTTCCCTTTTTGTTTTAGTTTTAGTTTCTTTTAATAAGTAAAAAATGATGAATGAAAAACAAAATACAAATTTATTTTTGCTTTTATAGTAATAATGTGTGATCTAGTAAAATTAAAAAGAAAATAAAAAGGTGTGTCTAGTTTGCTTTAATTTGTTTTTAAGAGTTATTAGTAGAATAAATAAGGAGGACTTAGAATAATCTCTTAAATGGAAAAGATGAATAGTTATTCTATTGTAATTCCTTTCAAGTACATAGTTTTTAGCCTTGAATTCTCTTAAGTTTTGGATAAAATTGTTTTGATATAAGGATTTACTCTGAACTTGAAACTCATGGGTAGCATATGCTTGATCTAAGTCTAGGTAATTGACGGATATGATATGAGATGGTCTGAGCTGCTGTTTATCTTATTCCAAGTGACACTAAAGTTCTAGAGATTTATCTATTGAAAAACACAAAAATGTTACATGATGAGTTCCTGTATAACAAAGCTTGAATTCCCACCAGAGCCATACATGTTATTTAGACTAGGAAAACTTCCACATACATGCTACCTCCTTTTGCATTGAGTTTTGTCAAGCTTTGTTGACCCTTATGAGAGATTTGTCTTGCTCTTAAAATCAAGATCATGTACACACCACCCAAATATGCACTGCTCCTGCACTGGGGGTAGGTGTAGAAACATACCTTCCATCTAGATCCACCCAAAAATGTTTTACTCCTACACTAAGAGTGAACACAAAAATATACTTGATAGGTTTTCCATCCACCAAATAAATGCTCCAAGTTCTTGTTGCTATCTCTCAAAGTTTTGTTGCAGAAAAGAGGCATGGGCTATGCAAAAGTTATTCATAAAAAAAGAAAAGAAAAAAAAGAGTTGAAAAAATAGACAAGAGTCCAAGATATTCAAAACAATGGGTACCCAGATGTCTACCTAAAAAAAGAGATGAATAAGCTATCCCCTGTTCTCTAGCAAATGTTTCCAAGTTTCAAAAGAGAGATAAGTTTTCAAGGAGCAAAGTAGAATTAGGTTAGCCACCATAAATTTTACACACATGCACATCTTTATTTGATTATATGACTCAACTCTCTCTAGATCCATTGTTTGACTTTACAATATATGCATTGCAAGTATGCTCTAGCTTCCTCCCTACCTATGAACTCCACAAAAGCTTTAGTGGTAGCAAAAGAAAAGGGCATAACATCTTTATTGCCTTGGTTAGGATCCACAAATACCACATATATTGAGAGACTTGAGAGTGTCATATAATAGAATCTCTAAGTTTTATTTTGAAAACATATAAAAACTCTAGAACAATGGTGGAACAAAGAACTTGAGACATAGTGCTTGACTTGATCATTCTATCTTTCAATTGCTCAAGACCCGAGTGAAAGCTAAGAAGCCCCATGATTGAAGGAAATATGGGTGAGTTTGAAAGTTTGATCAGTTTATTCTAATCTAGAGGAGAATTTTTGATTGAACGCATGTGTACTTTTGAGGCATGAAAGTGTCAACACAAAAATGTGGCGATGTGATCAACACACACCAAGCCAGAAGGATCTGCTTGGAGTAAGCCCGGAGATCCACTTGGCTTCAACATAGGACCAGTTGATCCTATGAATCCCGAAGACGTGCTAGTCAATTTGACTTGCAATTGACAAGGAGAGAAAGTCTTATCAGTAGTTTAAGGCAGAATATGCTAGTTTTGCCCAAACAGTTCCAAGTGTGCAGCCAAACGGAGAATCGACTAAATAGCCGATACGAGGAGAAATCAACTGTTAAGGACTATGATGTTCGTGGGTCACAACTGATTTATGATAACAAGTACAATGCACCCAGATATAATTAACATCATTAGCTAGGTGGATATAACCGGTGTAAAGCATTGAGCCGATAAGTTTAACGAGAAAATATATAACATGCGAACAAATCGACTGTCTAGTACAAATGAATCTACAAACGATCTGAATCTAATCCATTAACATCAATAGTTTGGTTCGATCGGATTGATACAACTATGATAATGATAACAAACTAAAGCCAAAGAATCCACAAAATCATCTATATGTTGACAGGTTATGAAAAACATGCTATATGTGTGAAAGCACAGGCAAATCAGCTAAAATAGCTGATTCAGGTAGGAAAAGGATCATAGCATGTGAACAATCAACTATTTAATATGAACACATTTATAAACTCATCAAATCTAACCTATTATCTTTAACAGTGGGGTTTGATGGATCGATGATAGCCATAATAAAGATAACAGATTAAACCTTTAAAGGAAACAGATCTATTCACATTTAACAGAATCATGAAAACATACTATGAGCGTTAAAGTATGGGCAATCGGCTATTTAGCCAATGTAGGCATAGCAAACAACCAAGGTCTTGCCTGGCCAAAAGCAAATCTATCAACTAGCATACTCTGATTTAAAGTGCTAACAGTGGGGATCAACCGGATCGTTACAGCCATAATAGCGAGCCATAGACCAGACTCAACTAGCTAGTAAACCTACTCAAGATCAAACATGCCTTGGCCACATGCTATGCATGATCAAGATCGAAGTAGAACGGCTGATAAAACATGATCCATCATTTAAAGTAAAAATTATCGCAATTTAGCAAAATAAACGATGGACTAAAAGGATGTGAGGCCAATCTAGATCGATTTCGATCGAGCAGGGTGATATTGCTGAAACTAATGATAATAAGAACATTAGCAAGATCGGTAACTTAATGAATCTACCCAAAGGATGCCACCCTTAGGTAGAGCCGATAACTTGACCTTAATCTAATTCAAGAAGTGGAGGTCGAACTCAACCGATGTAGCCATACTTAAACTAGATAAGGTTCGATAACTAACTTATACTAGAGCTTATAAGAGGTCAGCCAGAGTGATGCAGCCTTAAAAACAAAAGTATAAGCCATGACGATACTTATAGATAAGCCAGAGGTCAACTAGATCGTTGCAGCCCTGCTTGTTGAAGAACTCATCAAGATCTACATTACTCCTACTCCTAAGGGTTGGCGTGAAGCCAAAAAGGTAAAGACTATTTTGATTGATTGAGAGATCCCTCTTACAACAGCCAGGGTCCAATATTTATACCCGAAACTTAAACATGAATCCTACTCAAACATGACTTATTACAATATTTGAAATAAAAGAAAATATTCCTAATTTAAGATAACTTGGACTCCAATCCTTTTCCCTTTTGTAAAGTCCAACATTTTCTCCCTGATGCCATCCATACGTAGTCCATCGATGCTGTCTACTGACATCATCTATAAAATAGCTGATTCCAACACTGTATCAAAACTAGCTGATATCAATTTGAGTTTCGAGTTCCTGCATTATTCTTTTCCAAATTTTGGTGTAAATAGAAATCATTGTAGCAACTCCTGATCCATTGTTCAAGTTCAACTTTGCTCAAGGACTGGAAAAGGGTAAGCTTGGGGGAGCTTCTTGACAGTCACTAACACTAATTATAAACCATTAACATAACCTGCATGTATACTTAATTCCATAACCAAACATAGGTTTAGGGGTTTAAACTAATAAATTTAACAAGTTTTGATGAATCTATGTTTTCAGCAGGGTTTATCTAGAAAACCGTCAAGGTGGAGCTACTCATTAAAGTAAATTGCGATTATCTAGTGCGTAAATAGCACCAGAAGGTTCTAGAGGACTCTAGAGGGCACTCCATCAAAACCTAGCTTGAGGCTCTTCTAGGTGGGTCTGGTCAGACCCACTTGTAGGCCAGCCGGTCTCCTATCCACATGTGGTAGCCCTTCCTTCAAATGTCGGTTCTCCACCGCCTTAAAGATTGCATCTACGTAGTTTATTCAAGTCAGTTTGATCTGAGGGTCTAGAATTGATACTACCACCTATATATAAGGCACTATACCCGCCTTCGAAGAGACATCCTAAAACCCTAATTCATATCCTCCCCATCAGGATCAGAGCTAGCTATCAAGAGAAGATTAGTCCTCCATATGATCTAGTCTTATAAATAGAAATAGTGAGATAGAGAGTTAGTGAAGAGTTTGGAGGAGGTGCCAGCCTATCGGTGCTCTCTCTATGGCTTGTACCTTGGTGGAGCCAAGTTCTATTTGAGCTTGCTTCTGAGATGTCTCTGGCAATCAACTTCTAATTCAAGTAAGCATCTTGTTTATATTGTTCATTAGGATCGTGACTCTTTTGAGTGCTTTATTCTCTTCCTAGGGGAATAAAGCATTAATCATAAGTGTAAGCATGGTTCTTAGACTTGGGTTAATTGTGGATGCACCCTGCATTCTAGATCGGTGGTAGATCACGAAGTAGCGTTAGAACACAAGTGTGACACATTCATTGAGTCCTCTATAGTCTACCTCCTATTTGTAGGCCAAGTAGGACCCAGTTATGAAGGAAAGCATCCTCTGCTGGTGTCTTTCCCTAGTAATGTCCCCAATTGAATAGTAGAAGACATAGCTTACCGAAGTCAGAACTAGAGAACCTTAGTTATCCTCTCTACGCTCTTGTTTATTGTAGCACCCGGTTTTAAAGACAAAACCAGATACACACTATATGTGAGCCTAGGAAGTCAAATCTCACATATAGCCACAAATAAGGGTAATATTAAAAGACAATACTTATTACATAACGTATTAGTAAAAAGGAAAATAACCTCAGAGTAAAGACAGCGAAAAGTTGACTCTGATCTTCTGGCTAAGACTTCAAATCCATAGGGACGACTGACTGGTTGACCACAAGCCTAACTCCTCCAAACCAGCAATCTGGTACCCATCCAGGATTTTTATCCAATGTATAGAAAAATAAAACAAGCATAAGTACATGTTGTACTTAACAATTATATCATGGGGATCATGAGGCTCAAAAGGGCTGACACTGGTTTAACTGCGATTAGCTTAATGGATCATCTTTTTAACAATTGGCTGGCAACAAGTTTATCCATAAGCCCATAAACACATGATCAGGTAAACATGATTAATGTATAGCATAAACAATCAATTATTAGCATCATCATTATCCATTAGTGATCATCTCTATTCCATAAGGGTCCAAGGCCGCTCGTGTCTGTGAGCATGGCTATTATAACAGTTTTATACTCTACAGAGTTTGTACACGTTCACTGTGAGTTGTGATTTACCCTTTCGCTCGAGGTAGCTATTCTCTTGACCCACTTCCAAGGAAGGTCAGTAGGGTTCACTATGAAGCCTTTCAAAGAATTCGTCTAACAAGTTAGGGCCGCCAGGCGTATGTGGCCCATCTCTAGGAGTGGCAAGCATGGGCATCACAGCACGGTACACACTTCCTAGCAGCAAAGGAAACATACCCCGCGCTTGAAAGGTAACCACTAACAAGCTAGAAAAGATCCTCATACTGAGCTAAAGCCAGAGCTATATGGCCCTCACAGCTGTACTGTAAGTCTTGGATGATCGCTTACAGATAAGTCCTTAGGGAGAGGAATCTGAAGCATATAAACACTCCAGCCCCCTGATTCCATGTTACTAAAAAGTCATGTTTTAATGTTTATTGCATATATCATTAGTCAAGTTACAAGATCATGGTTTTGATTAAGCACTAGCAAAAACTATCCCAATGCATTATCCCAAAGGTTTCAAGGTGCAAGATATCAAATATCTAAGATATCCTATTTGGCAAACAAGGTAGACACATGCAATATGAATTATGTGTTTAAATGTGAATAGGTAACAAGGATAATCTCATGCTATACGTGCCTTACACACCGATCCTTCGGTAAGCTTTATTCTTTGATGTCTTTCTTCTTCTTCTGGATCACCACGTGTATCTCACCAACTGGACAATCATAGAACACCACACAAACATCCATACACATACATGCATAGCATACAGTTGTATCTATATCAGAACAGTACACCAATCATAGAAAAATAAGTAAAAGAGATTGATATACGATTCTACGTATCGCTACGAACACATAGTCACGAGAAGCACGCTAATCGAAGCTACGGTTATAAAGTTACAACTACCGAGAGATTTGCCTAATACGTGGAAAATAAACTATAGGCTTCATTTATGTTAACTTTATGAATTCATATACAAAAGATATTTTATAAACAGTATGGATTGATTTAAGTCAATTTTAGATTATAAAACAAAAGTAAAACAAATCATATTTTATGTTTAAAACCTAGTTGCATAATCTTTAATCAAGATATGATTTAAAATATGATTTTTATGAAATAGTAATATAGTAAACATCATTACTAATACGTAGATCTCGATGTTATGAAACAAACGCAACTTGAACGGACTTTTTCGGAGTTTAAATAAATAAGTTACGATTTAAACAAGTTTTACTTTAATTAAATAATAGATTATATATACTCACGAATTTCAAGTGTTGAAAACATGTCTAACAGTTATATAATCATGTAGAAAACATAAATACGATCCTAACGCAATTCGAACGGGTCAAATCGGACTTAAAACATAAAAGTTACGCATAAAATAAGATCCAGTGGCATTCCTGTAAATATTTGAACTCAAATTTGAATTAAAACAATTAAAATCTGAATTTAAATGTACTTTGGACTGGGCACACTAATTTTGGAAAATACAGGGGCCTAACCGAATAAAAACAGGGCTGAAAAATAATTATTTTGAACTGCTACGGACTACGGGTTATTTTCTTGAAACTCTAGGGGCTAATCTGCAAAACGTGCATGGCTGACCGGATGTTGACTGTGGGTTGACTGGGGATGCTGACTACGCGACACATGGTGGCTGGTGGTTGGCTCGGTGCACCATGAGGCTCAGTGGACCGGCTGACGCAGCGGGGTGGACCGGGTCTACGGTCCACGGTGGACCGAATACTTAACCAATCGGTGCGTTCTAATCTCAGCCGTTCCTTTATGATCTGATGGCGCAGGGCACGTGTAGGTGATTTTGGCGGCTGCACAGTGACACTAGTGAGGGCACCATGGCTGGCGGTGTCGGCGCTTGCGGATATGGAGTTCGAGCGCGCTAGTTGACGAACGGAGTACATCGGGAGGCGGAGAAGCTCACCGCGGGGTCGACAGTGGTGGTCGCGGCATCCGAGAGGGCCCTAAAGCGGGTCGTCAATGGTGGCCATGACTAGAGAGAGAAAAGGCGCATGGTTGAGGATGTATCCAGGCAAAACAAGGCCAAAACCCAGAGGTGGAGGTACCTACGGGCGCGGGCGAGTACGGTGGATCCTCGGGACTCATCAGCGATGGGGTTAGTGCTCGGGGAGGGGGAGTTCTCCGGTGGCAGTTGCGACTGAGCTCGACCGTGGAGGGGAAAGGGAGAAGACGGGGCTCGGCTCGGCTTTATAGGTGGGCGGGTGCAGTGGATGGAAGGGGAGCGGGGCGTGCGGGCGAGATGGGGTGCTTTCCTTGTAGGAGCAACGGCGCGGTGGCTTGCCGTGGAAGCAGCACCAATAGCGAGCGATGGAAGGAAAGAGCAGGGGAAGAAAAGGAAATGAAGAAGGCAGGCGCGACACTGACATGCGGGGCCGCCAGCGCAGTGAGAGAGAGAAGCGACGCGTGCGGGCAGCTGACACAGATGGCTGACGTGCGGGCTAGCTGCGTAGCGAGAGATGAAGGCCAAAGCGGAGCGGCCAGTGCGGGATGGGCCACGTGGACGCGCACACGAAGCAGGCTGATGCTAGCGAGTGCGGGCGTAGGCGCGCGGGGCAGCAGCGCTGAGCTAAGCGGGCCACCAGCTAGGCTAGGGCGAGCGGGCTGTGGAGCAATGGGCTGCGTAGGCAAGGCAGCAGGCTGGGCGCTTGCACGAGATAGGCCAAAGCAAGGGGGGGAGGAGAGAAGGGAGGGGAGTGCGGCTGGGCCAGGCGAGCAGCGGCCCGAGGTTGGGAAATCAGGAAGGAGGGGAAGGGATGGAATGCTGGGCCGAAGGGGAAAAGAAGGGTGGGCCTTCGGGCCAAATGAGAGAGGGGAGGTTTTTCAAAATCCTTTTCTATTTCCAAATTCTATTTCCGAATTCTTTTTCTTTTCTTAATTCAAATCAATTTCAAATATGAACCAAATCAAGTATAAATATGATTTAAAATACATTTTTTATTCAAACATAAATGAACCAATTTTGGGTAGGTTTTCTGAAAATAACTTTTTTAAGTTCTTACATTTTCTAATTCCTTTTCTTTTTCTAATCTTCCAATTCTAAGCTAAATTCAAAACCAATTCGAGTATGGTTTCAAATATTCTTTCCCATTCAATAAAAATGGACAATTCTATTAAGCTTTCTAAGATAACTTTATAACTTTAAAAATACTCTTATTTTTTCTAATTTTCTTTTCTTTCTTTTCTTTTATTTCAAAGCCATTTTCAAACTCTTTTCAAAAACATTTCAATTTACTTTGGAGTTTTGGATCAACACCATCCATCACAATAAATAAGATACAACAGCATGTATGCTCACACATGTTACTACCTTATGTTGAATTTTAAATTAATGAAAAATTTTATTTCCTATATTTCATGTGCACAAAAATTCATAAATAAATCATTTTAACTCTATTTTAAAAAGAGGCAATTTTTAGGGTGTTACATTTATCCTAACCTTGTTGCTACCCCTAGTTAAGTTAGACCGTAGTTAGTCTCACATGTTTTCCTATGGATACGATACTTGAAATACTTCCGAGTGAAAGCTACAACAGTATCCATGCGCTTGCAGATTTATCTATGTGCGTTAATAAATACCAACACCACACTACCGCCGCTGCTCGAACCTGCCCTGTCTTTAGATCTCCAAGACTTGGCAAGGGCATGCTGGAGAACCATTGACTCTTCGCCAGAATCGCTCTTTGGATTCTCGCCTCCATTAGCACAACCTTTATCGAGTAGTAGAGCCCCACGCCTTCACTGCTCTGCCCTCTTGAGTGACTTCTCCACCCGACACCGTATCTGCTTGCCAGCGGCCATCTACTCTTGGGCGACATGATAGGTGTCCCTAGGACAGGGGATATGAAAACATGAGCCATGTCAGCAATCACCCAACTGATGTCGATCATAGATAAAGGGAAAAGCACAAGAAGGGGTAACACACCAGGTTAGGATGATGACTCATAGAGAATCCCATGATGGCACACTCGATCATGACTAGAACCCCTATGCTGACAGGCCAGGTCATCTTCTACATGATGATGTTGTCCTCAAGCTGCTCCATAGCCTCACTGGTTAGGTCTTCAGCCCCAACATTGTCGCACAGCAGATGAGCCTACCGCTTCAGTGGAAGGACTCAGCATTTAACCATGACCTAGAGGACCACAACGCCATCCAAACCAACCAACACTTAGCCCTTGAAAATCTCCAAGATCCTTGACACCTCCACTAGTCATTTCCTATTGCACCCTCGACCCTAGGAGGCCGACCTCACTAGAGGAGCAACCGAGAAAGGAAGTAAGGTGGCGGAGGCGTCATCAAGAATGTAGAACCAATTCCCATGCTAGCCAGAGTTCAAACTCCTTAATGGCAGGCATGAATAAAGATGAGACACTCTAGAATGATTCTAGATGTTCATCCCACCCATAGGGGCCAATGCTCCACCAGCGGACCCTAGCACCCACCAACTCTTGACTTCGAAGAGTTGCCAGAACAGGTCTTTGTTGGGTTCTATCCCAAGGAAGGCCTCATAGATGATGACGAAGCCCGCTAGCTATAGCATGCCATTGGGGGGGAGATGCTGCATCTAGATGCCATGCTCCTGGATAAATCCTTAGAGAAAATCCAACGCTGGAATCCCAAACCCATGCTCATGGAAATTGGTGAAGGACACCGTTTCCCCAGGATGCAGGTTGGGGAGCACCTCACTGGCGGTGGCCCTCCACCCGGTGACTTCCTTTGGGGGAACAAGGCCATCATCGATGAGCCATAGCAACCTCACCTCCATCATCATCAAAGGTACCCACTCACTCATCCCTAACACAGGTAGGGTGCAAGGCAAGGGTGAAGGCAGAGGCAATGGTGAAGGGACATGGTGCCAAGTGATCACTAGCGACTATGCACCTCCCAGGTAAATCCTTGAGTTTGATTCTCCTATGCCCCCTCACAATTGCAGCGTGCAAAAGTGGAAGGCAAAAACAAGGTAAGGGAACTCGAGCCGAAGGAGTCATATATGTGGCTACGACTAGGAATACGAACCGTGTCCTTATGGAATCCATCCTAGGATGAGTCCCATGGACCCTCGGCAAGCGAGCCACTACACCATAGCAACCGCATGGTGCGGCGCATCACATGTTCACACATGGACGAGCGCCATTAAGTCACATCATGACCAAGGAGGCAACGAGCCCCTAAGTCCATGCGTAGTGCAGCCCACCGCAACCATGACCCCATGTCGTGCTTAGGAAACCCATTCTTGGGTGGCCCTTAGATGGGTTTGAGGCCACAAAAGAGGTAGAGGCAGGACAAGATGGGCCCTTGTAGCTCTAATCATGGTGTAGAACCTCACGACCATCTCCTCCTATGTTTGAGTTGTTTGCTTCGATCGTTTCCTCCCCACATCTCGGGTCATCGACCCATTGCTGTCTCAGAATCTCACAAACCAGTGGAGGCTGGTAGCCCCATTGCGGGAGAATAAACAAACTAGTGGCAAAAAAGACTCACAAAGGTATTTCCACAAGGAAGGTAGCCATGTTTATGTGGATCGCTCCCTCATCACGCACGACAAGAGATGCTTCAAAACTCATGTGGCAATCCTCGGCTGAAGAGGGCATCCCGGTCCGTGCCATTATAGGGGTAAGCGACCATGACTGAACCACCACCGAGAGACTCTAGAGAAGCAAGTAAACTCAAAGAAAGGGTCTCTCTTATCAAACTTAATAAACAGGCACAGCCAAGCCGCACACCAAAAATACAAATCTAGAAATCACCACACTGATGACATCTCTAGTAAGCCCTAGGAGGCCTTGCTACTACCATGGAAGGATAGATGTCATGCCAACCTTCCTGTAGCAACATGACTCCTGAGGCATGAGAGCATAGGAGGAGGCCCAAAGGTTGCACCAGCTCAAGGATGCCTAAATGGGCACCTGTGGGCTTCCACAAGGACCAATGGGGCAAATGTAGAGAGCCTTGGAGTCAGGCAAAACCCATCTTGCCCAAGATAGGATTGCCTGATCCCCATAGAGCATGCACACCATGGGCATATCCTCGCCTGCTTGCAAGACCCTTCTAGCACTAGTCATAAAAAATGGTGCCATTAGCTTTCAAACACCGCAGATGACCCCTAGTGGGACAAACAATGGGAGGCGCATGGTTCCCCTTGAACTTTTCTCTCTCATTTCCTCACTCTTTTAGCAGGAAGACATGAACGATTGGTAGTCATGGCCATGAGTGCTTCAAACGGTAGGAAGACCTATATTTATAGGCCTAAGGGAATATTGAACAACCTAAGATCCCCGCACCGTGTGGTGAACCACAGCAGGTCATAGACAATATTAGATGCCCATGCGAGGTTAGGGAAATCGAGACCCCTAAAGGTAGAGCTGGTATAGTGCCGATGAGACCACTCGGCTAAACCTAGGTCATGAACCCCAAAACATGGCACACTGACATAGCAAGGTTCAACAGTCGTGTACCGGTTAGGGTGTCCTGACGAGGTGGAACATAATGACCACCTACTGCACTAAACGCAATAGCCCACAAAGGGTTGAGCAACGAAGTTCGAATAAGCCACGACTATGAACCCACGCTCAATGCACACACATCTCAGCACTTTCACGATCACTTCATGATCACCAAAATGCTCAGGGGCTACTGTCTAGATTATAACCCTAGAGTGTCTTAAGACATCAATTAGTTAGTAGGCCAAGCGGCCCACAATACATTAGCTAGCAAAAGCCCAAACGACCAAGGCCTAGCTAAGCCAGGTGAGCCAGGCTAGATGCTAAGGGTGGGGTTAGCCATGACCCCTTTCTTCCACCTTAGCCGTACAATGCACAAAAGACTCGTGACCTCTCCTGTCATAGAATCAACCAATTTATAAGAGCACAAGTACAATGGCAGCCCGTAACCGGTCACACTATCATACTTGAGCCCATATAAACTCGGTAGTCCATCGAGTACCATGACGGGTCTTGATTAATAATCCACATACAACCAAGATCGTACATGATTCAACATACTTGTCACATATTACATAAAGTTCACAGATACAATTCATTCATCAGAGTATGAAATAAGGTTATTACAAACCAAGTTCGGTAAATAGTAGTGGAAGCAAATTAAAGTTCAAAACTAGCATTTGCCAACATAGTTCAAATATAGTGCCAACTCATGATCACAATCCACAAAAGCATATAAGAAGGATTTATTAAAGATGCCTACCCAGGGCTCACTCCTCATCCACGGTGGGACAGAAGCAGTGCTTGCAACAGCCGTTATAACTGTACCATCTGCAATAATAGGAATAAAACCCTAAGTACGAGAAGGTACTCAACTAGACTTACTCGTCATAAACCAAAAATAAATTAACTCCAAGGATTATGCAAGGCTTTAGAAGTGGAGGTAGCTTGCCAACATTTTGCATAAAAATGATTAACTCAGTTATACAATTATACTTTGGTCATCAAGTTAAGTATAGATATTCATCTCTAGATTAGCAACTAATCTATGCCAAACATGTGGTATATCATTTGATAGCATACAATAGTAACCATAGCCAGTGTAGTAATTCCATGTTTATCTGAACCATCACATTCCATAATATAATTACTACAATGTTGGAACTAGCCAAGTTTCTCACTATCCGGGAGAGATGGCGATTCGAATTCATTTCAACTAGCCGGGAATTTATTCCTAACACAAACCCAGGTAGACTAGATCAACGGCCACCTTAGGTCACCTTTGGTACAACTCAAGTCTAGGTTTCATGGGTTCACCCAGCGCCACACAATCAGAGACAACCAGCTGCCAGGATGTTTAGGCTCGGCCTACCCTTGGGCTCATGTTTGGCTCCTCGCATATCCTTACTACCATCCAGAGTGTGCACTTTTATAGAACGAGGCTAGCTAAGTGATAGGCATGCGTTTAATCTTGTCAGAAGGGTCAACAATGGTACGGTCCTTAATCGGCACAGACGGAATCGCATGAGTCAACCTACATATAGACTCCACGCCGCCTCCATTTACATTACCCCATGGTTCTTTTCCACGATAGCAAATATAGTCAACCATTCTTCGGTATCCACCCATATCTCATAAGTGACAGGAAATCCCTCGACTTCTACCGGTCCAAGCATGGCTAAGCATATATTCGATCTTGGACCTACACAGGGTTAAAGGTATATGTATCTAGACAAGGTAGTTCCATTCATCAAGTGTTTCTAATCAACTCTTATAACGTAATGCATCAAACATAAAGGACTCAAGTAATATTTTGTAAAACATGGGAGACTTAGAATGCTCTGGGGCTTGCCTTTGAGGAAAGAGGTTGGCCTATGATCTGGGCACTCAGGGAGCTCTTTGGGAGTCTGCTCCTCTTCTCTTGGAGCTGTAGCTTGGGGCGTCTCCTGCTGATCCCCTTCCTCTTCTTCGTTGAACTCCAAAAGTGTTATCTCTTCGGTGGATCCTATATGCATGAGCACGAAATAAGATATCACGAATGCATATATGATGACACGTATAATATGATATGACTTGATGAATACATCTCCATAAGTGTTTTTCAACAGAATGGTATTAAAGTAATAACAAGTGCATCCTATTCTACTGAGTAGGTGCATATCTCTTCTCTATTACTTAAGCAAACACTTCTGTAATCTATTTTCTGGACTATAAGACAACAGCTACTTGTTTTGACCCTAACTGGGGTTATCTACATCCAAATAATGTGGTTGTGGATATTATGGAAAGCTTATGAAATTGTCTACAACTTTATTTTAATACCCTTGATGTGATTCAATAGTTATCTAGGTCAAACAATTCAGTTATTCAAATCAGTCTAGAGAGCAAACATTTTGGATAGCAAACTTCTAACAACCAAAACTCTTAAACCATAAGGCCTATGAATATGAAAAATTAACACAAGCTAGATCAGTAAGTTATCTACAACTTTGTTGTCAACAAGTTTTATAGAAAAGACCATTATCACCATAAAATTATCAACTCAACCAAAATTATGCATGCAGCCCTCTAGTTGAATTATAAAGCAATAATTAATTAGTTGCATACAACCAATTGCTTCTAAGCCTTACTACTAACATCAACAGTTCCTATGTATCACAAGCACCATAGAAAACATCATGGTCAAGTACAATTTATTTATTTAAATGCCTTTATTAATTTAATTAGATAATTAGGGGAAATAACAAACATATACCAAATGTGCCCAATAAATTCTCATAAAATTACAGTAGCTTCCAAGTGCTCCCAACATACTACTGTAAACAATTTTATACTATTTGAACATGTATAATATCCTCTACAAAAATGACAAGCTAGCAAGGTTTATTTTTGTGAAAATAGTTAACCCCATAGAAAAGTGTCAAACAACAGATATCATATTTTTCTTAGCTTCATCCTAGTGCCATAATACTACACAAAAACTTTTATGGCAATATGTTACTTATTCTTATCCCTAAAATTTTCCTTAGAAAACACCCTTTATTAATAGATAAATAGAAATACCCTATTTCAATCATGTTTACTGCATGTTTACTATTTTTCCTAGCTATAGCATGTCAATACAAGACCAGCAAAATTGGAATCAAAATTTTATCACATTCCTAGCTCAAGTTACACATTTTACAAGATTGCAAACATTCAAAAAGCACTTATCTAGCTACATTTTATTCACCTTTAAAAATACTAGAAATAGTACATTTCATATTTTTATAAAATACTACACTTCATGAGGAATCCAATAAAATTTGGTTCACCAAAATTGACACTCCTAGCTCTATATATGATTTTCAAAGTTAGCACAAAAATCTAGAAAAGAAGTAAAACTGAACCCTAACTGTAGTCGCTGACACGCGGGACCCAGTAGTCAGCACACCCCACTGTCAGTGAACCAAAATAGGGGTGCGGGTTTGACCGGCGCTAGCTCGCTCATGGCGAACTCTCTGGTGAAACCGACCCCACCTTTGTGCTCTCCTCACTCACTCGCGTCGACTGGTACCGGTGGTGGCAGCGCAGACGCACCGGAGCATGCTCGTCGCCGGCCATGGCAGCACGGCGGTGCTATGCGGAGGTACACCGGCCTCTACTGGCCATGGCAAGGCTAAGCGAGAAGCACACGGGCTCCACGGTGACCACGTGAACCTATCGAGACTACTTTGGTTAGGTGGGACAAGCCGATGAGGTCTGTCCGCGTGCACGGTGGTGTGGTGGTGAGAGCGCGACAGCGCTGGCAGTCGTGTTCCACGCTGGCGAGGCAATGATTCGCCGTAGCATCATTCTAGAAGCTAGGGCACACCCTAACCAAGCTCTAACGTGAAGAAGATGAAGGAATGCGCAAAGGAACCGAGCAGCGGTGAGCTTGCCGTGAAGGCGACCATGGAAGCCGAGATCTCGGCGAGGACAAGAACAGCAATTTTGCCCTCACCATAGCACGCCTGGCCCTGCTACTGCATCGAGGAGGTAGAGAGGAAGATGGCGCAACTGATGACTAGATGGAGACGACAATGGTGCGGTGGTGTTTACACTAGAATTTGGAAGAAGGATCTCAGAAGCTCGAGCGCTCCCAAGATCATGTCAGCAAGGGATGAATTGCGTACAGATCGAAACTAGCTGATTCGGATGCAGCGCTAGAATTGGCTTTCTTCAGATAACGACAGAGGCTATGATCAGCGTTGGGACAAGACATGCTGGACTCTACAAAAAGGGAAAGATTAGAGTCCAAGTTATCTTAAATTAGGAATGTTTTCATTATGCCAAAGATTGTATTGAGTCGTACTCGAGCAAGGTTCGTTTTTAGGCTCCGGGTATAAATACCAAAACACCGGCTATTGTAAAAGAGAACAATCAATCAAATACAAAGTCAATTACTTTTTGGCTCTGGCCACCCCTTAGGAGTAGGAGTAGAGTAGATCTCAATGAGTTCTTCAGCGAGTACAGCTGCATCGATCCGGTCGACCTCCACTGCTTGTCTATAAGTACCGTCATGGTTTATACCTCTATTCGTATGGCTACATCGATCCGGTCGACCCCCACTGTGACTCTGGTATAGGCTAGTTATCGATTCTTGTCTAATTCAAGTATGGCCTGTGTGATTTTGCCTCATACCCCACTGCTTGAATTAGATCAAGGTCAAGTTATTGGCTCTACCTTAGTATGGCAGTCTTTGGTAGATTCATTAAGTTACCAATATTGCTTATTGCTGTCATTGTTTATCTAATTACAGCAATATCACTCTGCCCGCTTGAGATTGATCTGGATCGGCCTTATATCTTATTTAACTCATCATTTGCTAATCTAAAACTGATCTAATCTACATCTTAAGTGATGAGTTATGTTTTTATCGGCTATTTTGCGTCAATCTTAATCATGCATAGTGTGTGGTTAAGGCATGTCCAATCTTGAGTAGATCTATTAGTTAATGAAAATTGTTCCATGGCCCGTCATCATGGCCTGTGGGATTCTGCCTCTCACCCTATTTTGGCACCATGGAGTGGGGATCGTTAGTTAGTAGACCTATTCCTGAGAAGGCATGACCTTAACTGTGCGCTGTGCCTGAATTGGCTATTTAGCCGATATCGAATGCTTTCACGAACAATTCACATTATGGGATCATTGAAGTAGAGATAAGTTGAAAGATGTGTTAGCCCCATGATCTTGTTATGGTATTACGGCCTGCATGATTCTGCCTCATGCCCCATTGATATTAGTAATGAGTTAGGGTCATCGAGTCTATTGTTGTTTCTATGGCCTGCATGATTGTGCCTCATGCGCCACTGGTCATGGCGATAGATGAATGTTCATTAGATTTACCTTTATTAAATGGTTAAGAAGTGTTGAGTTGTTTCTTTAAATAAAAGGAATTCGGTTACTAGTAATCATTGGCTCAGTATAAACCAATCATCATTGATATCTTATTGCCAATGATTAATATTTGCTTAAACAACATTTATCCTGCATGATAACCGATCCTTCTTATACAACCCCACGAGCTTTAATCGATTCATTCTTGTGAACCTGCTGGGATCGCCTATTTAGTTGATTTCCTCTCATATCGGCTCTCAAAGCCGCACATTCGGGACTACTTGGCAACACCGGCACGTTCCGCCCTTAATTACTGATAAGCTTTATTTCCTTGTCAATTGCAGGGTCAAATTGACTGGCACATCTTGAGAGGATTGCACAGGATTGACCACCCTTACACTAAAGCTTTGGCTCCATCGAGCGGACCCTTCTGGCTTGCTGCGTGTGTCCTCAGTATAGAGGCAAAAATTCTATGTCAACACACGTTTTTGGCATGCCCGGTGGGACACCACAATCGTCATGGCGGCTCACAACAACAACAACATCCTTATGGTACACTATGAAGACCTACTTGATAAGGATAAGGATACTATTGGCAAGGCTACAGAAGAATTTTAGAAGAAGTGTTTGTTGTCCTACACCAAAACATGCGACAACACAATTATTTAGAAATTTCCATTACTAAGGGTTCTACTACATGGGCAGACAGATATAGTTGAAGCTAAAGACAGGCGTTTCTTTATAGAAGCCATAGACAAATCTGTTCGTGATGCCATATCAAGCTGCAATGAAGCTTTTGTTGACGCATTTCACAACACCATGAAAGAGGCGATTCATGGGTTTCTATTTGGTCAAGTTGGATTGACTTATTACAGCATTCTAGATCCATCGATTCAAGGGACTAATCAAGTTAGTACTAGCCATCAAGAAGCAGTACCAGCTAGTAATGTTGATATCCAGATACTTCAAGGTTCATCTAAACAAACTTTAGGCACTGCTATGAATCAGGTACAGTACAATCCTAGACCGTCAATATAGCATGTACAACAGCCGACAGGGCAAAGTCAGAACTAGATGATCAATTTTGGCACATCAGGCCACATACCATCGTTGGCTCAAAAAATAGCACCATCAATTCAAAAGATCAGTAGAGATATAGATCCTTATGTCTATAATCAGAGACTTCAAGTAGCAAGCCAGCAAAGGACCCACCAGATTGAGATTCCACAAGGCTATCACTATGACACGGATTATAACACCCTCCACATGATGCCAAATCTAGGATATCAAGGCATGCAAGATTTCAATCCACAGATGGGTCAGCAAGTACCGAGAAATACAAATCCGCAAGCTGATGAGTTGCTGCTGAAGGTGATCGAGATGATGAAGAATCAGTTCGGTTTGAAGCCGAAGGGGCTGACCTTTTCATACAAATATCCATATCCAGACTGGTATGATTTGGTCGCTGTGGGGGTATTAACCCCTATACCCTTACGGCTAGTCTAGGGCCAGCCTAGACCAGAGGGCCTGGCCCGTTAGAAGAAGATGCGTGGCCTAGCCAATCTGTTTGGAGTCCCGCGCAAGGAATCAAGACAGATTTGGAGATCAAGCAAGATCCTAGTCAGTTAGAATAGGAATCCTTATCCGGCCACCTATGGCAATTGTAACTGGTTAGGATTAGTTTCCAGATCTATAACCCTGCCCCCTAGATTATATAAGGCGGGCAGGGGACCCCTCTAAAAACATTTCTCATTGACATACAACAATACAATCAGATGCAGGATGTAGGTATTACACCTTTATGGTGGCCAAACTTGGATAAAATCTTGTGTCTGTCTTGCGTCACCATCTTGTTTGTAGCTTGTGCATCTGTCTGCCGACAGTCTACTACCTTGGCCATACCCCTAGGTAAACTGCCGACCATATTTTGTGGACAGTGGCACACCAGGTAGGGGGTATGCGTACTGCTCTCCAGGCGAATAAGATGGTCATCATCCCTGGCTCCATGGCTACGCCGAACGGCCTCACATTCACCATCGGCCAGATCACCTGGACCACTGGCTCCGACAACTTCATCGCCATGACCCCAGAGGAGGTGCGGGTTCAATCTGCGCCGACCACTGCTTCACCTGCAATGGCTATGGCTCCGACCACGTTGGATCTGGCTTCGACCATGGTGGATCTAGCTCTGACCATGGTGGATCTGGCTCTGACCACGCCAGCATCGTCTTTAGCCACGCCGACAACCCGTCATCCACCTCCTCGCTACAAAAGGAGGCAGATCAACAACACTAACTTGCTCGACTCCATCGATTGGGTCGGCACCAAACTTGCCGAAACCCTAGCTCTGGTAAGTTTGATTCAAAGTCAACCTAATGAGCAGGTAACTACGACCCACAATAGATCTACCCGACCAGCTCGGGCCAGTCGTCTTGCATGACTCGGTATGGATCTCATGGTCACATCTACTCCTAAAGGGCGCTCCATTTGTTGCCAGCCAACCCCTGCGACGGGTATCTGGCTCTCCAAGTATGAAGCCTTGATGGAGAACCACCAGGTCCAGCCCTACAGCCTATGCAACTTCATCAACATGGTCCGAATTGAGGATTATCAAGAAGGATCGGTCCACACAATTCAAGAGGGTGGCTCAAGCTCCTCGTTCGGCATCGCATCTAATGCCTCCATTCACATCGAGCTCCAGCATCATGATGATGAAGGCATTGAATACGATCTGGATATCCTAGACCATGCCCCAGGATTCCCACGATTCCCATCCTTCCCACCAAGGCAAGGAGAGTTGATCAATGTTGTCAGTAATGACAAACCACCGGTAGTCGGCGAAATAGAACAAGAAAGGCTAGCACGCGAAGCACACAATATTGACCGGTTTAATCGCCGACAAATTGAAGCCAAGGCAGAAGAGGAGGCCCAACACATAAGGGTCTAGCCACATGACCTTAACAATGCCTTTGATAGGGTGGGGGACAAGCAGGTCTTCAGGACTCCAAACGCCAACGTAGCTATTGCTATGGCGACAATGCAATGACTACCCAACACCCCGGAAACATAGGCAGTTCGTGATGATATACAAGCTTACCTAACGGCTGCTATGGCCTAGACCGCAGAGATTGTAAATCAAGCCCAGGCTCCATCCGTCTTAGTCAAATCAAGCCATAGCCACCAGTACTCAAGTCGCTCATAGCCACCCAACCAACGTGGCTTGTGCAACAATGACCCATCAGACAACCGTGAAGGCAGAAACGGTGGCCACAATGGTGGTCGGGATGACAACCACCATCAAGATGACAACTGCCGTGACTTCTGGGATGACAACCGCCGGGACAACCATGATAATCGCTGTGATAACCATGATCACAGGGTTAATTAGGGTGGCAACCGAGATCGCTGTGATGGCAATAACGATCTCCACCATTACCTCGGAGAACGTGATCTGCGTGATCGCATCAACCAAAGAGCCAACGATTGTGCATCCCACGAAAGCTATCGCCATATGGAATATGATACTACCCATGGCCCTCCAGGGTTGAAGCAGTTTACTCTGCACCTTCACCAAGTCATATGGCCCAAGAACTTCAAGCTCAAAAAACTTCAGAAGTACGACGGCAAGGAGAACCCCGAATTATGGGTCATGCTCTATGAAACTATGTGCAGATCAGCCATGGCTGATGAGCACGTCATGTCTAACTACTTCCCAGTCGCTATCGGCCATGCAGGTCACCAATGGCTGGTCAGCTTGCCAGCGAACTACTTTGATTCTTGGCAAGAGCTCAAGCAAGCTTTCATCGACAACTTCATTGCTACTTGTGAGCAACCCGGCAACAAATATGATCTACAGCGGATTCGAGATCGGAAAGATGAGCCACTACGTGAGTACGTCCGATGTTTCTCGGAGATGCGCATCAAGGTCCCTTCAATCTCCAACAACGAGGCAATCAAGGCTTTCATCACTGGTCTCCACTTCCATGATGCCCTATGGGACAAGCTCCTTCGCAAGAGACCTAAATCAGTCACAGCGCTCCTAGCCACTGCTAAGAAATATGCAGATGCTGACGATGCTAAAAAGATAATCATTGAAGAAGCAGCAAGGGTTCCACGCTTCGACCACCCCCCACACCGCGATGACTACCACGACAACCGTGGTCGGAATGACAATTTTAATCGCTGCAACCAGCGCAATGACCCCCACGACCACTGCGACCAGCATAATCAGCGGCGTAATCACCATGATGATTACAGGGGCAAGCGTGCTCGGGAAGACGACGGCGAGGTCAACACTATTAAGAAAGGTGGCGGACGTCGCAACTACAAAGAAGACTATGCCAAAGCATTGAAAGGACCCTGCCAGCTCCACCCCAAGTCAAACCATACCATGGAGAATTGTCACATTCTCAAGTCTATCTACACGTGTCAACATGCTCTAGATATGTCCGACAAGCCTAATGACATAGGGGAACAGCGCAACGAAGACAATGATGATGAATACGTAGATCCCCGTCACAAGTACGTCAAGCCAACCGATCGCGTCCACACCATCATTGGAGGCAAAGTGTCCATCGAGACCAAACGAGAATGCAAGCTGCTCGCCCACGCCTGCTTGAACGTGGCCAACACCGACAACCTCATTGCCAATCCACAGCTCCCTCCTTGGTCTCACCGCGAGATCTCCTTCAGCAGAAAGGACCAATGGGCTGCAATACCTAAGCTAGGATGTTTTCCCTTGGTCCTTGATCCTTGTATCAACAAGGTTTAGTTCAATAGAGTGCTGATTGATGGCGGCAGTTCCATCGATATACTGTTCAAGAACAATCTACTAGCCCTGAAGATAACCCAGGCGGATCTCAAACCATACGAGGCACAGTTCTAGGGTGTTCTCCCTGATTAGAGCTCTACACCTCTTGGGCAGATCACGCTACCTATGTAGTTTGGTACCCCGGACCACTTCTGCACCAACTACGTCAACTTTGTGGTCATTGACTTTGATGGCACCTACCATGCTATCCTTGGTCGACCATCGCTCACCAAATTCATGGCCATACCTCACTACAGGTATTTGGTGCTCAAGATGCCTACCAAGAAAGGGGTTCTAACTCTTAGGGGCAACGTATATGCAACTTATACCTGCGAGGACGACAGCTTCAAAATAGCAAAGGCTCATGACCTCTCTATTCGCATGGCTGAGACCATGCTCGATGCCAAGAAGACCTCAGCCGACCACCTAGAGATCCTAGAGCTCGAGGCTCCACGCAAGAACATCAAGTCCAAGGAGCACAAGGTGATCCAGCTGGTCAACGATGATCCTAGCAAAATGGCCCTTATCGGGGCCAACCTGGATCCTAAATAGGAAGATGCACTCATCAGGTTCTTGAGGAGAAACGTGAGTGTGTTCGCATGGAAACCTACCGACATGCCTGGTGTACCTCGGAACTTGATTGAGCACTCCTTGAATGTTAATGGCAAGGTCAAACCTATCAAGCAGAAGCTATGATGGTTCGCTCGCGACAAGAAGGAGGCGATTAGGGTAGAAGTTACACGGCTTTTGGTAGCCAGATTTATCAAAGAAGTGTATCATCCGGAGTGGTTAGCCAACCCGGTTCTTGTACGCAAAAAGAATAATGAATGGAGAATGTGCGTTGATTACACTGATCTCAACAAACACTGCCCTAAAGACCCCTTCAGCTTACCTCGCATAGACAAGGTCGTAGATTCAACCGCTGGTTGCGAGCTGCTTTCCTTTCTCGATTGCTACTCTGGTTATCACTAGATTGCTCTAAAAAAGGACGACCAGATCAAGACATCCTTCATCATGCCTTTTGGTGCTTACTGCTACACAACCATGTTGTTCAGACTCAAGAACGCTGGGGCTACCTACCAACGCACCATACAGGCCTACCTCAAAGAGGAGATAAAAGACAACCTTGTCAAGGCTTATGTTGATGACATAGTTGTCAAAACCAAGGAAGCATGTACCCTTGTTGACAACCTCGAACGCACCTTTGTAGCCCTTAATACATTCCAATGGAAATTAAACCCAAATAAGTGCATCTTTGGTGTTCCTTCTGGTATACTACTTGGCAATGTCATCAGTCATGACGGCATACACCCTAACCCAG
Organism: Miscanthus floridulus; assembly: GCF_019320115.1. Lineage (NCBI taxonomy): Eukaryota > Viridiplantae > Streptophyta > Magnoliopsida > Poales > Poaceae > Miscanthus > Miscanthus floridulus. Next base: position 18,189,741 of record NC_089590.1, read on the forward strand.
AGAAAGTCAAAGCTGTCTTGGACATGAAGCCACCCAAAAAGGTGAAGGATGTTCAGAAGCTTACCGGATGCATGGCTGCCCTCAGTCGTTTCATATCAAGATTAGGCGAAAAAGGATTACCATTTTTAAGCTACTCAAAGCATTCAAGAAGTTTGAGTGGTCAGAGGAAGCAGACGCCGCCTTCACATAGCTGAAATAATACCTTACATCACCTCTAGTCCTCACTGCTCCCAGAGAAGATGAAACTCTCCTACTTTACATTGCGGCAACTAATCGAGTGGTCTCCACTGCCATGGTGGTCGAGCGCGACGAGCTCGGCCATGTCTACAAGGTACAATGACCAATTTATTTCATTAGTGAGGTACTCAATGAATCCAAGACCAGGTACCCATAGGTCCAGAAACTGAACTACGCCATATTGATAACATCCCAAAAGATGAAACATTACTTCAACGGATATCGGGTGGTGGTCATGACCAAGTTTCCTTTGGGAGACATCATTCACAACAAGGATGTGAATGGGCACATCATCAAATGGGCAATGGAGCTATGCCCTTTCTCTTTGGAATTTGCAAGCCGTACTACAATCAAGTCTCAGGCACTTGTCGATTTCATCATCGAGTGGATAGACTTAAGCACACTTGCCTCTCAAGGGCCCAATGAGTATTGGAAGATGTACTTTGACAGCTCTCTCAACATTGATGGCGTAGGAACAGGAGTCCTTTTCGTGTCACCATCCAAGGAGCAGCTTCGATACGACCTCAGGATTTATTTCTCAGCGTCTAATAACGCCGCCGAGTACAAAGCATGCCTGCATGGTCTACGCATTGCGGTCGAGCTCAGCATCAAACGTCTCTATGTCTATGGAGACCCAGCCCTGGTCATCAACCAACTCAACAAGGACTGGAATACGACTAGCGAAAAGATGGATGCATACTGCAAATCGATCAGAAAGCTAGAAAGCAAGTTCTATGGCATCGAGTACACACATGTGGTCCAAGACAAAAATCAAGCAGCAGATGCACTGTCAAAGTTAGGATCATCCCGAGCTATAGTCCCACATGGCATATTCGTTCAAGACCTGCTCATGCCTTCCATCGAAGAGGAAGATCCCACAGTTGACAAGCCTCCAGACCAGCTTTTGGTGGCTATGGTTCCAATGTCAAACACCATCGAACCACCTCCGACCACTAAGGAGTCAGACTAGAGAGTACCTTTCATCAAGTATCTAATAGATGGTAGTGGTTACACTGATCGGACAGAAAACGAATGCCTGATGCATCACAGTAAGCAGTATCTGCTCGTTGAAGGCAAATTGTGGTGAAAGAACGCAAAGGAGGAAATATTGATGAAATGTATAACCCAGGAGGATGGTGAACATCTCCTGGACCAAATCCACTCTGGTTCCTATGGCAACCACATGGCCTCGAGAATGCTGGTTGGCAAGGCTTTTCGAGCAGGGTTCTATTGGCCATCAGTTGTAGCCGATGCAGAGAAGTTAGTCCGCCATTGTGAGGGTTGTCAGTTCTTCGCCAAGAGAATCCACATACCAGCACATGAGATTCAGACAATACTAGCCTCTTAGCCCTTCGCATGCTGGGGACTGGATATGATCAGGCCCTTCAAACCAGCTCCTAGGAAATTTACATGTGTCTTTGTGCTGATCGACAAATTTTCTAAGTGGATAGAGTACATGCCTCTGGTACAGGCATCTTTAGAAAAGGCTATCACGTTCATTGACCAGGTCATCCATCGCTTTAGCATACCCAACAGCATCATCACTGATCTGGGTACTTAGTTCACCGGGAACGCTTTTTGGGACTTCTGTGATGAAAGGAGCATAGTAGTAAAATACATCTCGGTGGCGCACTCTAGAGCTAATGGACTGGTCGAGCGGACAAATGGCATGATCTTGGACACACTTAAGAAGAGGATGTATAGAGAAAATGACAAAGCACCCAGAAGATGGCTCAAAGAGTTACCGGCCGTGGTCTGGGGCCTCAAAACTCAGCCCAATCGTAATACCGGCGTATCACCATACTTTATGGTTTACGGCGCTGAGGCAGTGCTCCCAGCAGATATAGCCTTCAGATCAGCATAGGTAGAGAACTTCGACGAAGACAAGGCTAATGAAGTGCGTGAGCTAGAAGTAAATAGTGCAGAAGAGAAGCGGCTCGATTCTTGCATGCGTATAGCCAAATACCTTGCTATTTTGTGCAGGTACTGTAACAACCCAAAAATCCATACACCAAAAATACCAACTACAAAATTTTTCTCAAAAACTCCCATGTGTTGATGAGTGTCATGTATAGAAACCCAACCTAAGAGATGCATTAGGTCTAACCCCAACCTAAGTCATCACACAAGCATGGCATGCCATAGTTAATCATGTTTATTTAAATACTAACAAATGAAACATAGCATATATTGTTAACTCACATGGTGATTTGGATTTTCATTTGCTTTATGTAATGCCTAAAATCTCCTTTAAAGAAACACACTATAAAGTAATTATGATTGAAACCAAAGGATAAATGTTTAAAAAGAAAACTATTTCCCTTTGTGTATAACAAAACTACACCTATTTTTGCTATACAAAATAGCTAAATAAATTCCTAATATATATAAAAATGATATGGGCATCATATCTAAAAGGTACACCAATTTGGAATTCAAATTTCAAACCAAATTTGAATTCAAAACAAGGAAGAAGAAAAAGAAAATAGAAAAAGGAAAAAAAAAAGAAGAAGCCTCTCGGCCCGCCAGCGCGCAGCAGCCCAACAAGCAGCCCCGCCTGTGCGCGCAGCAGTAGGCTAGCCCAACTCACGCGGCAGCCCAGCAAGTAGCCTAGCGCGCATCGCCCATGCCTGTGCGCCTCCCCGCTTTCCCTTGCTACCGATGCCACATGGGCCCCGCACGTCAGCCACCCCTATCAACAGTGTCGTCTTCCTCCCCCACGCCGCTCACGCCTCCGACCAAGCCCCGACAGTGCTAGCAGGAGCGGGCCAGGGGGTCATGCCTAGGGCATGGCCCTATCTCCTTGGTGCCATGCCCACGCAACCACGCGCGGGCCGTTGGATGCAAGCACGCACCTCCGATCGCCCTTGATCCCCATCCACCATTCACCGGGCTCCGCCGTTCTTCGATTAGCTATAAAGCCCCGGCCCCTAGTTCCCTGAGCTCTCTCAATGCCCCGCCACCACTTTGTGGCCATCCCATGCACACCCAAGCTAGAGAAGGCGAGGAAGAAGGAAGGGAGAGGGAGGAAGAAGAAGGAGGTGCCATCATAGCACCTCCGAAGCCGCCAGAGCAGGAGCCGACGCCATAATCGCCTACAGTAGCGCTGCATGGCTTCCGAAGCTACACGGCCTCGAACCACCACTGCATCACCACCCTATCTTCCATGACACCAATTGTGAGCCCCCTCTCGGTCTCTCCCTGCTCGCCACTGGACCTCACCGTGTTGGCCATGGCACTCTACACCGGGAGCACATAGGCTAGGGCCATCTCCATCCTCTGGGTATACACACACCCATGCGCACACCTGCGACCATGCCATGATTGCCCCACTAGAGCCCCATAGTGCACCCGCGTGCCTCGCCGTCATCACCATGCCGCCATGGCTGCCGAGGAGCCCATACCGGCCACATGGGAACCCAAAGCCCCGCCTGGAGCCATGGACATCCTCGTCGCATCCCCACGGATCCGTAGAAGCTCACATGCCCCACCGAAACGCCTCTCCGAGGCCATAGCCACCACACCGATGCCGCCATCGTGTTCAAGCCGCCAATCACCATGGCCAAGGCTCTAGGAAGCTTTGGCCGCCACTTTGACCCCATCGTCGTAGTCGCCATGGCATGGAGGAGCTTTCCCCTCCTCAATTGGACACCAGCGCTGCTAAGGGAGCTCACTAGTGAACTCACCACTGGCGGAAGCATGGCGGGAGAGGAGGTAGGGGAATTCCCCTCGCCGGCCACACGTGCTGCACCCGACGCACGTGGACCATAGAGAGAGAGAAGAAGGGTAGACGCGGTTCACTGGAAGGAGAAGCAGTCCACCATAGACCGGTGCATGCATCCACCATGGACCGCAAGCCGTAGACCACAGCCTAGTGGAGGCCCAAGGTTGTGACATGGCTGCATCACAGCCTGCCACGTGTCCGGGTTAGCCTAGCCTAGACCGGCCCAACCCGAGCCCACCAGAGCCCGTTTGAGACCCAGTCCGAGTGGACCGTTGACCTGGCCCCGCATGTCAGTGGCACGACACTCTGGACCCCACATGTTAGATGATGATGTCATGCTAATGTCACACGGGACCCACACGTCAGAAGCTAACACAGCCAGGGTGACGTCATGCTGATGTCACGATGACATCAGCTGCTGACGTCAGCAGCCCTAGCCCCACACGTTAGTGGCCCTGATCGTTGACTGCTGACCGTTGACTGTTGACTCACCTGTTGACTGACATTGACTTTGACTGGACCCACCTATCGGAATTGATGATGTTGCTGACGTCATGCTGACATCAGCTTGACCCCACCTGTCAGCTCAGAACTGAGATGATGACGTCATGCTAGTGTCAACATGCCACGTGGACTAGTCACAGCATGACACGTGTTAGCCCAGAATTAATTTGGCCTTTTCCATTTTCAGAAATGATTTAAACTTCGGCAATTCATAACTAATCCATACGACCTCGAAAAAATACGAAACCAGGACCAAAATTCATCTCAAATCGAGCTTTACGCAATGAACCCATGTTTGAGTGCATTTGGCTCTTTTGAATTTTCATTGCTTCTTTGTGCTATTCTATAGACGTCGCTAACATGACTATAATACAATTGTTGTAGACTCAGAGGAGAACCAGACGGACGACAATCGTGAGTACCATGAGGAGTACGGAGACGACTACACTGAAGGTGCCACATCCCACCTAATCTCGTAGCACCTATTACGCATGGCTAATATAGAATTGCTATTACTTTACTTTACTGCTATAATCATACTATGATAGGACTTGCATGGTAGAATGCTTACTTGATGGCCTTTACCATGATGCAACCTTACCCTAGCATACCCTTCTATTAGGCTAGACACACGCTTATAGCTATATTTCATCGCTTACACTTCTACTACATTAATGCGTGATGGAAACTGGGGTTATCTAGACTATGGGGAGAGTGTTGCGTGTGTGACTTGGGTGTGTGGAGGGTGAGGGTTGTGTCGACCAAGTTGGAGTATAAGACGAGCCTGCAGCAAGTCTTGCCATGGGGTGCTACCTAGGCACCCCTAGAAATGGATACCTGTGGTGGGTAAATGGGATATGAGGTGGTCCTGGGTGTGAACCTATGATGGGAGGAGCCCGGGATGGAGGTGCTGTGGAGGCACGGTAAATGGAAACCCTGATGAAGACATTCTAGCTTGGTCATCCCTAAGGACTTACTAGTACTCAGATTCACCGAGAAGCCTTACGTACCACCCACCCTATATGGTGCGAGACGGCCGGACTACTTGGTAGGATATTGCCACTACTGCTAGGTTGATAGCAGACAGTGTAAGGAGGTACGAGGCATGGAGGATTTCCTCCACACCCTTCCGAGATTTCATGGAGACCTTGTGGACCTGGCTCATGACTCATAGTTTTAGCCACCCTAGACTAGACTTGGGGTGTACCAGGGCTAAATGGTAGAGTGGCATTATCCTAGGCTAGCAAGTGGTCGGAATTAGCCTAGTTAACGACAGTTAGTGAAGAAGGCAGATCTTGTGGTTATGTAAAACCTCTGTAGAGTGTATGGTTGATCGATCGATACATGTGCCGACTTGTTGGCTATGGACCTTTCCTGGGTTTCACTTAAACTAGATAGTGAGATGAGTCTTTCTCTTCTTCCCCCGTGGGAGAGTGTCGGTCATAGCTAGGGGCTATGGGTCTTGAGACAGAGCCGAGAGGGAGTTGGCCTATCGATTAAGCGATGGTATGGTGCTAGTGGAGATGGTGGTATATTGATCCCAAGATCGAAACCTGGCTTAGGAAAGGGAATGGGGTGGATGGTGTGTGGGAATGGTGTTAAAACTTGACCAACTATTATTATATACTTGATATGCTACTGCATAGGAAACCCCAGCCTCATAGGTTCCTTTTGATTATATCCAACATGCATCCAATTTCCACAAAGCAATGCTCATAGGGTGGAATCAGCCAGTACAAATCGTACTGATAAATTTTGGCACATAGGCTTTGCTGAGGAGTATAGCTCCGAGGAGTTTGACAGATAAGGGGTTCGTGCCTACGCTCAAGTTTAGCGATCTTATCTTCAAGCTATTTCTGAATGAATGCTACTTTTGATTCCACCAATGCGATGATGTAATAATTTATGTACTTCTGCACTATTTGTACTCTGAATTTATTGTTGTATGGATGTGATATTCGACTAGAATTTGGGTAATATGATCTACCACAGTCTTATTACACTTTGACTCTGTGGATTTCCCTTCATGGAAATCAGGGGCGCTTCAGTTGGTATCAGAGCCATACTTGACCATAGGACAAAACCCTCAGAAATGGATGATAGAATAGGACGTGGACAGCCCTTCTTTCGGTTATATACCGACCCTGCATTTACTTTTATGCAAGGCTTATCTATTATTGACCTGCTAACACTTGTTCCTTAAAACATGCAGATGGCAATGAACGTCGACTGGCCGCCTCTAAGACTGCTACCTCTGGACCACGCCAAGCTTACCTTCGACCTACGTGAGCTTGGGGGTTTTGCACAGACCCTCTGCCAAGTTCTCATCATGTTAGGAGCCCCCAATGAGCTTGTCAAGGTCACCTGCACTGGGAAACTAGCTTAGGAAGGAGGAATTGAAGGACCAATTATCACTTCAGTCGAGTTCCCTGCTAGCACTACCTTACCTTCTGTCCCAGCTTTCATCGAGATGACTATAGAGGACACAGTCGAGGAGGGACTGCAAAGTATCTCACACAAGGCACTTCGTAGAGTGATGTGGGACCACTATGAGCACCTAAAGACGACAGAGTTCCATCTGCTTCCCTAGGCCCTCGACCTCAGCCTTACCCCTAGTGAGCAGAGTTTCACAGCCGGTAGAGTTATCTTTGCCGAGGAGGATAGATGTCTTCGTGTCTCAGCTATCCACCTACTGGAGCAGGACAGGTATGTGACCTAGCTAGAGCAGAGGAGACGTTAGGACCAGGCCCTTCTATGGGAGTACCAGGAGCGAGACATGCAGGGAGCACAGGAGTGAGCTAGTCTACTTGAGATAGTTGCCAAGCTATAGGATGAGCTCAACTATTGTGAAGAAGTCCACAGAACCAAGGTCACAGACTTACAGGACAAAGCCACTGACCTAGGCATCAGGAACTGCTACCTCAATAGCAAGGTCTTGGAGTTGCAGAGAGAGTTGGACGACAAGAAGGCCGAGTTCAACCGCAGAGGAGACAGAGAGAGATCCAAGGGGATTGATATGCTAAAGATCCAATATCAGAACAAGACCATGACTCAAGAGCTAGAGGATTTCAGGAAGAAGGCCGTTCACAACTAGGGTCACCTGATCGAGGCACTCAGGTAGACTGAGTACCTACAGGACAAGTGTGAGAGGACATGGCAGGCTTGGCAAAAGTCTAACAGGAAGCGCCTCAGGGAGATGAAGGGTATGTGGGATCAGCTGCCCAAGGAGATTCACAGCAAGACAAAGCCTAGGATAGAGGAGTTTGAGCTAGCCTTGACTTGCCTCAACCTAGATACTTGCCCTACTCTACCTAGAGCCAAGCCTACTGAGGAGCTCGTCGAGGCCTTGAAGTATGTGTCCCGACTTCACAAGTCTGACGAGGAGATCGACATCGAGAACAGTCGTATCCTAGCTATGGTGTACGAGTTAGAATAGAATGACCCTGTGTGGTCATGAGTCATGATAGTAGCTTCTGTAAGTTGTACCCTATGATGTACCCCTTATGAGATGTATTATGAGACATTATGCGTAGTATGATTCTTGCACGTCTTCAAGTGTAGCTACTGGAGATGATGCTGTGTAATAAAACCCATGTAATGAATGTTTCGGATCTTATTGCATCTTATGAATCTTATTGCTTCTTTGTAATGAGTGTTGGATAGTATAAATGCTTTTCTTTAAATTGTCAAAATCATGTAATCATATTGAAATATAAGCACTTATGGCACAAACACTAAGATTCCTATGATCCTTGTCGCAGATGTCGAATCACCAATCTAACCGCCTAATGAACCGTGGACGTGCGCCCACCCCTGAACCGGTTGAACCCAATGGGGGTGTGGTGGCAACAACCATGGCTGTGGTCATGGCCATGGACGTGGAGGGATACCCTTCAACCTAGAGAATACCCCACCGCCTGAGGAGAACATTCCGCCACCACCACCACCAAACCTAGCAGAAGTGATGGCACAGCAGACCCAACTTCTTGTAGCCCTTGTTGATGGAGCAAACCATCACTAGGGAGGTCAGCAGAATGACTTCCAAAGGAAGCTGGAAGGATTCCTGAAGCTAAGGCCACCCACATATGATGGCACCGACCCTGACCCGCTTGTAGCCGATGACTGGCTCAAGGAGATGGAGAAGAAGCTTGACCTCACTACTTTCACCAATGAGGAAAGTGTTGGAGCTACCACACACTAGCTCACAGGTGCAGCACGCGCCTGGTGGGACAGTTTCAGTGATTCCCATGAGGACCCTGCCAACATCTTGTGGGATGAGTTTGTTGAAGCGTTCACTGAGTATCACATTCCCAAGGGTATCATGGAGGCCAAAGCTGAGGAGTTCCGCAACATCAAGATGGGAAAGGACAGGGTGACTGAGTACACTACTCGTTTCACCAACCTTCTATGCTATGCACCTCCCTATGTTGTGAACTCTGAGAAGGAAAAGCTATACTATTACCACAAGGGACTTAACCCACACATCAAGTTGAAGTTTGGCGGTATTGAGAGTAACACGTTGCGTGCTCTGGTGGATCGCTGCATCCAAATTGAGAAGGACCATGCTAAAGCTGGAGAAGAGTACAGGGAGAGGAAGCATAAGCCTAAGGAGTCCCTCCATGGCTGTGATCGCAAGAGGTTCTGTAGAGACGCACCACCCAGGGAACGCTCTCTCCACAATAGGGATGACCACCCTAGATCGAGTAGGGGTAGTGGAGGCTACACCACCAAATACTCCCGCCCTACTCAGGATCATTACACCTGGGACCGTTATGCTTAGGACTGCAACAATCAGGACTGTTTCAACTGTTCCCGCTCTATGAATGAACACCCAGCATAGAACCGCTTCGCACCAAGCACTTGAAACTGGAAGGCACCTGCGCCAACCCATATAGGCGGTACGCCTTTCACCTACTTCGCTTGTGGCCAGCTAGGTCACAAAGCCGCTGAATGCCCTTAGAACTTAGCTGCTCAGAAGTCTTAGTTCAAGGGATCTGCTACTCATGGACATCTCAACCATCTCGACACCGAGGAAGCACAGGCTGCCCCTGATGTTGTGTATGGTATGTTTTTAGTTAATGGCAATACTGCATCAGTTCTATTTGACTCTAGAGCAACTTGTTCTTACATATCATCCAAGTTTGCACAAGAGCATGACCTGCCTATAACCCTATGTGAGAAGCCTATCATCACCAGCTCACCTTTAGGAGACCTAAAATGCACCCACATCTGTAAGGGAGTGAGTCTTACCATTGAGGGTCTTATCTTTAAAGCCGACCTAACCCTGCTACCTTCCACTAACCTAGATGTCATCTTAGGCATGGATTGGCTAACCATTCACCAAGGTATCATATCATGTTCACCTAGATACCTCCAAGTGACCCACCCATCAGGCCAAGTCATCAGGTGTGAACCCCAATCTGGAAAGTCCACCTCTATCCTATGTGCCCTTAAAGTCAGTTCAGAATCACAAAAAGAAGAGAAGACAGTCCACGATGTGCCTATGGTCAGAGACTATCTCAATGTATTCCCTGAAGAATTACTGGGTATGCCATCAGACCATGATGTAGAGTTCATCATTGATCTCTTGCCGGGAACAGGACCCATTGCCAAGAGACTCTATCGCATGTTAGTTGATGAACTGGCCAAGCTCAAGAAATAGCTTGATGTGCTCATCTCGAAGGGATATATCAGACCTAGTGCTTCACCCTTGGGATCCCCTATTCTGTTTGTTAAGAAGAAGGATGGCTCAATGAGAATGTGCATTTATTACCTGAACTTGAACACAGTCACCATCAAGAACAAGTACCCCCCTGCCAAGGATTGATGATCTGCTTGATCAGCTTGGAGGTGCCAAGTATTTCTCCAAGATTGATCTTAGATCTAGCTATCATCAGATGAAGATTCGAGAGAGTGACATCCTGAAGACAGCTTTTGTGACTAGGTATGGGCAGTTTGAGTTCACCATGGTGTCCTTTGGACTCACGAATGCTCCCACATACTTCATGAACATGATGAATAAGGTTTTCATGGATGAACTGGATAAGTTTGTGGTAGTATTCATTGATGACATCCTTGTCTATTCATCCACCATGGAGGAACATGAACATCATCTAAGAACGGTGCTTGAGAAACTAGCCCAACATTAGTTCTACACAAAGTTTAGTAAATGCGAATTTTGGCTATAGGAAGTTGCCTTCCTAGGCCATGTACTATCAGCTAAAGGTGTCACAGTTGACCCAGCCAAGATTGAAGCTGTGAAAGAGTGGGATCAACCACGTAATGTGATAGAAGTCAGGAGTTTCTTGGGATTGGCTAGATATTATCACCGATTCAATGAGAACTTCTCCAAGATAGCCTGTCCAATGACCAACCTTCTGAGGAAGACTAAGGAGTTTGAATGGATGCCCAAGTGCGAACAAAGCTTCTAGGAATTGAAATAGAAGCTTACCATAACTCCTGTGCTAGCATTGCCTGATATCAGCAAAGATTTCGTAGTCTATTGTGATGCATCCCATCAAGGACTTGGTTGTGTACTTATGCAAGATGGGAGAGTGATAGCATATGCATCTCGATAGTTGAAAGAACACGAGAATCATTACCCAACCCATGATCTTGAGTTAGCAGTAGTTGTGCATGCCTTGAAGATCTAGAGACACTACTTGATAGGCAACAAGTGTGATATCTATAAGGATCACAAGAGCTTGAAGTACTTTTTCACTCAGGAAGATCTAAATATGAGGCAATGCCGATGGCAAGAGTTGATCAAGGATTATGACCTAGAAATTCACTATCATTCGGGAAAAGTTAATGTAGTCATAGATGCTCTCAGTTGCAAGAGTTACTGTCACACTTTGATCACTAAATATGTACCACCTGAGCTCAAGGAAGAGATTGCTAATTTCCAACTTGAGATACTACCACATGGCTTGTTGAATGAGCTCCGCATATAGTATGATCTCATAGATTGTATCCATCAAGCTCAAAAAAGTTGTGAAGAGATCGAATATCTCTGTGGTCTGATGAAACTAGGCTACAAGACCAACCACCAGGAAGATGAATAAGGAACCATCTGGTTCAAGAATAGAATCTGTGTTCCATCTGACCCGATACTACGAGAGGAAATTCTATCAGAAGCTCACGATTCCAAGTACTGTATTCACCCTGGAGGTTCAAAGATGTACCAAGACTTGAAGAAACACTTCTGGTGGAAGGGCATGAAGATAGACATTGTAGGACATGTGGCACATTGTGACACCTGCAATAGAGTCAAGGCTAAACATCAAAGGCCTGCAGGATTGCTAAAGCCTCTTGACGTTCCCGAGTGGAAGTGGGAGAGCATATCCATAGATTTCATAGTTGTATTGCCCCATTCATAGAAAGGCAATGATTCTATCTAGGTGATTGTTGATCGTTTGACCAAGATTGCTCACTTGGTACCAGTTAAGACCAAGACCAATGCCGAAAAATTGGCAGATCTATATGTTGAGCATATTCTCAGACTGCATGGAGCTCCTTCTAGTATTGTTTCTGATCGTGGTCCTCAGTTTGTGTCCCGATTCTAGGAAGCTCTGCACAAGTCCATTGGAACCAAACTTGATTTCAGTACCGCTTATCACCCACAGATAGATGGGCAGACAGAACAAGTAAATCAGATCTTAGAAGACATGCTTCACGCTAGTGTACTGAACTATGGCTCTGATTGGGAGAAATGCCTACCCTATGCAGAGTTCTCTTACAACAACAGCTACCAAGCCAGTATCAAGATGTTGCCATTTGAAGCTCTGTATGGCAGACCTTGTAAGACACCTTTAATGTGGTCCCAATCGGGAGAAAGATCATTCTTTGACTCTGCTAAGATTCAAGATGCAAATGAAGGAGTTGCGCAAGTGAAGGAGAATTTGAGAATTGCTCAAAGTCGATACAAGAGCTACGCTGACAAAAGGAGAAGAGAACTTGAGTTCAATGTGGGAGATTTCATCTATCTCAAGGTATCCCCACTACGTGGAACTGTCAGATTCCATGTGAAAGGAAAGCTTGCCCCTAGATTTGTTGGCCCACACAAGATTTGCAAGATGATTAGAAAGCTCACCTACAAACTTGAGCTACCTGAGGAATTGATGGGTGTACATCCTGTATTCCATGTCTCACAGCTACGCAAGTGTTTGAGAGTGCCCGATGAAGTAGTTCCAACTGATACACTTGACATTCAAGATACACTTGAGTATAAAGAACATCCTATCAGAATTTTGGGCAGAGATACCAAAGAGACCTGAAGCAAGACTATTCCAATGTGCAAGATCCAATGGAGCAATCACACAGAGAGAGAAGCAACATGGGAGAAAGAGTTTGACCTCTGGCTACACTATCCTTATCTTTTCGAAGAGTACGTTACGCTTTAATCTTGGGGATGAGATCCTGTTAAGGGGGTAGGACTATAACAACCCAAAAATCCATACACCAAAAATACCAACTACAAAATTTTTCTCAAAAACTCCCATGTGTTGATGAGTGTCATGTATAGAAACATAGCATGGCATGCCATAGTTAATCATGTTTATTTAAATACTAACAAATGAAACATAGCATATATTGTTAACTCACATGGTGATTTGGATTTTCATTTGCATTATGTAATGCCTAAAACCTCCTTTAAAGAAACACACCATAAAGTAATTATGATTCAAACCAAAGGATAAATGTTTAAAAAGAAAACTATTTCCCTTTGTGTATAACAAAACTACACCTATTTTTGCTATACAAAATAGCTAAATAAATTCCTAATATATATAAAAATGATATGGGCATCATATCTAAAAGGTACACCAATTTGGAATTCAAATTTCAAACCAAATTTGAATTCAAAACAAGGAAGAAGAAAAAGAAAACGGAAAAAGGAAAAAGAAAAGAAGAAGAAGCCTCTCGGCCCACCAGCACGCAGTAGCCCAGCAAGCAGCCCCGCCTGTGTGCTCAGTAGCAGTCCGGCCCAACTCACGTGGCAGCCCAGCAAGCAGCCCAGCGTGCATCGCCCATGCCCGTGCGCCTCCCCGCTTTCCCTTGCTGCCGCTGCCACACGGGCCCCGCACGTCAGCCACCCCCATCAACAGTGTCGTCTTCCTCCCCCACGCCGCTCACGCCTCTAACCAAGCCCCGACAGCGCTGGCAGGAGCGGGCCAGGGGGTCACGCCCGGGGCATGGCCCTGTCTCCTTGGCGCCGTGCCCACGCAACCATGCGCGGGCCATTGGATGCAAGCACGCACCTCCGATCGCCCTTGATCCCCATCCGTCGTTCACCGGGCTCCGCCATTCCCCGATCGGCTATAAAGCCTCGGCCCCTGGTGCCCTGAGCTCTCTCAACACCTCGCCGCCACTTTGTGGCCATCCCGTGCACACTTGAGCTAGAGAAGGGTGAGGAAGAAGGAAGGGAGAGGGAGGAAGAAGAAGGAGGCGCCATCGGAGCACCTCCAAAGCCGCCAGAGCAGGAGCCGATGCCACGATCGCCTACAACAGCGCTGCACGGCTTCTGGAGCTACACGGCCTTGAATTGCCACTGCATCACCACCCTATCTTCCATGACACCAATGGTGAGCCCCCTCCTGGTCTCTCCCTGCTCGCCACCGGACCTCACCGTGTCGGCCATGGCACTCCACACCGGGAATGCATAGGCCAGGGCCATCTTCGGCCTTTGGTACACACACACCCCCATGACCACGCCGTGACCGCCCCATCGGAGCCCCGTAGTGCACCCGCATGCCTCGCCGTTGTCACCATGCCGCTGTGTCCACCGGGGAGCCCCTACCGGCCACATGGGAACCTAAAGCCCCACCTTGAGCCCTGGGCGTCCTCGCTGTGTCCCCATGGATCCGTAGAAGCTCACACGCCCCACCAAGATGCCTCTCTAAGGCTATAGCCACCACACCAACACCGCCGTCATGCTCGAGCCACCGATCACCATGGCCAAGGCCCTAGGAAGCTTTGGCCACCACTTTGACCCCACCGTCGTAGTCGTCATGGCGTGGAGGAGCTTTTCCCCTCCTCAATTGGACACCAGCGCTGCTAAGGGAGCTCATCGGTGAACTCACCATCGGCAAAAGCATGGTGGGAGAGGAGGTAGGGGAATTCCCCTCGCTGGCCACATGTGCATGCACCTGGCGCACGTGGACCATAGAGAGAGAGAAGAAGGGTAGACGTGGTTCACTAGAAGGGGAAGCAGTCCATCGTAGACCGGCGCATGCGTCCACCATGGACCGCAAGCCGTAGACCACAACCCAATGGAGGCCCAAGGTTGTGACGTGGCTGCATCATAGCCTGCCACGTGTCCGGGTCAGCCTGGCCCAGATCGGCCCAACCCGAGCCCACTAGAGCCCGTTTGAGACCTAGTCCAAGTGGACCGTTGACCTAGCCCCACATGTCAGTGGCACAGACACTCTGGACCCCACAAGTTAGATGATGACATCATGCTGACATCACACAGGACCCACACGTCAGAAGCCAACATAGCCAGGGTGACATCATGCTGATGTCAGTAGCCCTAGCCCCACACGTCAGTGACCCTGACCGTTGACCGCTGACCGTTGACCATTGACTCACCCATTGACTGAAGTTGACTTTGACCGGACCCACATGTGAGTGACCCAAGAGTCCTTGGACCCACCTATCGGAACTGATGACGTTGCTGACGTCATGCTGACATCAGCTAGACCCCACCTATCAGCTTAGAACCGAGATGATGACGTCATGCTGGCATCAGCATGCCACGTGGACCAGTCACAGCGTGACACGTGTCAGCCTAGAATTAATTCAGCCTTTTCCATTTTCAGAAATGATTTAAACTTTGGAAATTCATAACTAATCCATATGACCTCAGAAAAATACGAAATCATGACCAAAATTCATCTAAAATCGAACTTTATGCAATGAACCCATGTTTGAGTGCATTTGGCTCTTTTGAATTTTAATTGCTTCTTTGTGCTATTCTATAGACGTCGCTAACGCGACTATAATACGATCATTGTAGACTCAGAGGAGAACCAGACAGACGAGGATCATGAGTACCGTGAGGAGTATGGAGACAACTACACTAAAGGTGCCACATCCCACCCAATCTCGTAGCACCTATTACGCATGGCTAATATAGAATTGCTATTGCTTTACTTTACTGCTATAATCATACTATGAGAGGACTTGCATGGTAGAATGCTTACTTGATGGCCTTTACCTTGATGCAACCTTACCCCTACATACCCTGCTATTAGGCTAGACACACGCTTACTGCTATGTTTCATCGCTTACACTTCTACTACATTAATGTGTGATGGAAACAGGTGTTATCTGGACTATGGGGAGAGTGCTGCGTGTGTGACTTGGGTGTGTGGAGGGTGAGGGTTGTGTTGACCAAGTTGGAGTATATGACGAGCTTGGGGCAAGTCTTGCCATGGGGTGCTACCTGGGCAGCCCTAGAAATGGATACCTGTGGTGGGTAAATGGGATATGAGGTGGTCCTGGGTGTGAACCTGTGATGGGAGGAGCCCGGGATGGAGGTGCTATGGTGGCATGGTAAATGGAAACCCTGATGAAGACATTCTGGCTTGGTCATACCTAAGGAGTTACTAGTACTCAGATTCACCAGGAAGCCTTATGCACCACCCACCCTATATGGTGCGGGACGGCTGGACTACTTGGTAGGATATTGCCACTACTGCTAGGTTGATAGCGGATAGTGTAAGGAGGTATGGGGCATGGAGGATTTCCCCCACAGTTTTCTAAGACTTCATGGAGACCTTGTGGACCTGGCTCATGACTCATAGTTTCAGCCACCCCAAACTAGACTTGGGGTGTACCAGGGCTGAATGGTAAAGTGGCATTATCCTAGGCTAGCAAGCGGTTGGAATCAGCCCAGTTGATGACGGTCAGCAAAGAAGGCAGATCTTGTGGTTATGTAAAACCTCTACAGAGTGTATGGTTGATCGATCGATACATGTGCCGACTTGTCGGCTATGGACCTTTCTTGGGTTTCGCTTAAACTAGATAGTGAGATGAGTCTTTCTCTTCTTCCCCCGTGGGAGAGTGTCGATCGTAGCCAGGGGCTATGGGCCTTGAGACAATGCCAAGAGGGAGTTGGCCTATCGACTAAGCGATGGTATGGTGCTGGTGGAGATGGTGGTATATCGATCCTAGGATTGAAACCTGGCTCAGGAAAGGGAATGGGGTGGATGGTGTGTCGGAATGGTGTTAAAACTTGACCAACTATTATTATATACTTGATATGCTACTGCATAGGAAACCCTAGCCTCATAGGTTCCTTTTGATTATATCCAACATGCATCCAATTTCCACAAAGCAATGCTCATAGGGTGGAATTGGCCAGTACAAATCGTACTGATAAATTTTGGCACACAGGCTCTGCTGAGGAGTATAACTCTGATGAGTTTGATGGATAAGGGGTTCGTGCCTACGCTCGAGTTTGACAATCTTATCTTCAAGTTATTCTGAATGAATGCTACTTTTGATTCCACTAATGCGGTGATGTAATAATTTATGAACTTCTGCACTATTTGTACTCTGAATTTATCATTGTATGGATGTGATATTCGACTGGAATTTGGGTAATATGATCTGCCATGGTCTTATTACACTTCGACTCTATGGATTTCCCTTTGTAGAAATTAGGGGCGCTTCAGGTACTACAACAAGAACGTTAAGGAGCGGTTCTTCGTGGTTGGGGACCTGGTCCTGAAGTGGATGACGAATTAGGCTGGTGTCCACAAACTCACAACTCCATGGGAAGGGCCCTTCATGATCAAGGAAGTTACACAACCAATGTCTTATAGGTTAGCTCACCTAGATGGTACGCACGTACCCAATTCATGGCACATCGACAAGCTTAGGCGTTTCTATGCTTAACTACTAAGATATGTACTCCTCTTGTACTTTTGATTTAATTCAATAAAGCTATTATGATTTCTCCGACCACTCTAATGTGTCACTTTGAAGTCTATTATTATCCTAACTCAACCAGTCAAAACCGACCACCATTCCTTCCTAGGTTTTTGGAGCAGGCCTTGTCTCCAGTTCCTCCCAACGTGTGCATGGGATCTGCTCTCTACGCTATGGGTGATTGGTAGGTCTCCTCTGGTTTGACTTGTCTGCGTCTATTTGTGCATAGGCTACGCACCTCACACTCTGACCACATGACAAACTAGGGCCATACAAACTTGTCAGGATGACGTGTCGACTAAACTGGTACAACTAAACAAAACACTAACATGTTCTCACTTAGTTACACCAACATGAGATCCAAGCTTAAATATGTTTTCCATAAAACAAACAAGCTTATGCTGATATACAGTTACGTTATTACAAGCTTGCCTAAAAAGGTCTAAGTTTACAATAACACAACTACATCTTCTTCTACAGCTATAGCCTATCCTATTGGTTGGTCAGGGCATGCGGCACCTGCTGCTCACTAGGCCTGGCATCGTGCTCGAGTCTCAGGGACTCTTGTACTGGTCAAGCTGAAGAAGATGGCCCCACCGATGCCTGGCTGGTCGAGATCGCAGGCTTCGCCGGTTGGCTTAAAACTAATGGCGCTTCCAGCTGACATGTTGATGGCATACCCTGTACAGGTGCTGTCCCGCCTCCACATAGGTTAATGTCTCTAATTATTTTTGCTGACAAGTCCAGCTAGGTCATCCGAAGCTCCTCAGCCTTGTCTGGATCTACCTCCTTTGGGTATCTAGCCTCCAGGCGCTTGAGATCGATCAAGGGGTAGTGAGCACGCACTATGCTTAGCACATGTGCGCCTGTGTACTCACCCGCCTCCTTCATGAATTCCTGGAACCATCCCCATGCCTTTCGATATCTATTGACTAGCCCGAGCTGTGGTGTCCTTGGCACATCCTCTGTAAGCATTGGGTCGATAAGGTTGAGGACCAGCAAAATGCCCGTTGCCACCTCCTGGCACCGGGTTTTCCATGTGTCTCGATCCTCGGAGATCTCTTAGCATCGCGCCTTCCAGCCATCATGATCTTTCATCATGGCTTCTAGATGCTTCTTGGCATTGACTTTTAAAACTGCAAACCGCACAAGCTATTAAAATGTCATACCACGACAAGATAAAGCGGGCAACAAAAGTGAGCAAAGGGGTTTGGAAAACTTACTTTTTGTTCCTCTTTCATCTTGGTTGTGTGGTCCTAGAGTTGTGACTGGTCGTGCACCAGTTTTCTATTGTCCTCCTTTAGGCGATCACACTCCACAACCGCATGATTGTTCTCCTCTCGGAGATGGACCACTTTGGCTTCTAAGCCTACACTATAGCTGTTACTACCAATAATGCAACAACACTTGTCATGCACTTGTTGTGATAAAGTGAGTGCTTACTTGTTCTTTCCTACTCTTTGTTACTGAGCTGGATGACCAGGTTTTGGTTCTAGGACTCTTGCTCTGTCCTCTCATGGTTGGTGGCTTCAAGTTGGTGGCGCAAGCATTCCAGTTCCGCCGTCAGCTTTTTATTGCTTGCAGTGATCCCCTCGATCTGGTCGAAGCATTTCTTATGGTACCTTACAGTCTTCATTAAGTCCTGTGCAAAAAGCTAAGTAAGAAAGTTTGACTACACAGCAAGATCAGGTGATGAAGCAAAACATACCTAGACCTCCGTCACTAGTCATTTCGCCGCTCGTTCAACCTTCTTGGTCTCTTCGACCTCTGGGATTTCCTCATTAACAACCCATTGGTCATTCTGCCAGCGCGACACATATACATGTTGTCGCTTGTCCTGTGGATGGCCCAGGACCTCCTCTACTTTGTCCTCTTTGGCCTCCTCTTTGGGTATCAGTGTTGGTCTGGAGTTGGCAGCTTCTGCGATCACTATGCCCTTTCCACGGGCTGTAGCATCGACAAACATGCTCTATGCTATCACCTCTGGCCGCTGCTCCTTGATCTGTTCTGTTACTCTTGGTGCTGAGGTGTTGCCCTCAGCAGGGTTGGTGCTTAGAGCACTTGTGCTTGGCTCAGCTCTTCCCTCGACCACCTGCTCGGGGACTGTTGTCTGGCTGCTTATGTGCTGAGGCTCCAGCGGACCTTCTACTATGGTTTCCTCCATGGCCAACTACTGGGTAGTCTTCTCTAAAATTGCTGGCAAAGCCACGCCGCTCCCGGCTAGTTGGTCCGAATTTTCGGTGGACGCCGAACTAGTATATCCGAGATAAGTTCAGAAGGCAACCGTAATCAATATAAATTGCAAGCTTACATCAAGGTTACAAATACTTACATGTTGGAAGCACGGAATGATGTGGCAAAGGCATGTCTCTTCGGTCGTGCTTGCTCCACATGCTATGCGGGTGACACCTAGTCTCTCTCTACATTCAGCACCGATGCTGAGGCTTGGTGCTCAATCCCTCCGTCGCTTGTCCTCTGCACTGCAGTGGTCGGTGATGTGAGTCCCACCGGCATGGAGGAGCCACCTTGCTCCATCAACTCCAGTTGCCTCCTCCTCTTTTGAGGGACAAGTCAAAAGATGTCTGCATCCTCTGTGTCGTCGTCCGACAAAGTCAAGATTGCCTAACAACGCTTGCTGGCCACCGATCGCTTACCAGCAGCTTTGCCGCTGCCTCCTCTCCAACTCCAAGCATGGCCCAGTCGACATCCTCGCCTCCGACGCTAGTCTGGGTGGCCGGGTCAACAACTTGTGGCCAATCTACACCAGGGGGTGGCGACACAAACACTGTTGCTCTATCCCGACCATTAATCTGAAAAAAATATAGGAGATCACACAGTAAGTTTCTACTACAATATGAGACTATGGGTACAAGGCAAGATGAGTTACCTTTGGGGGAGGTCGGGTGAGCTTGAAAGCATGCTCGATGTCGCTCAATCTAACATAATTTGGATCAACTAAGTTAAATAGCTCTCCAATTCTGGCTCTAACTTCGATCTTGTCAAGCGCCTCCTGCCTCATTCTCATTGGGTCTGCGCTACCTTGGTACTCATAGCCGGAATGTACCCTCCTCTAGCAGGGCTAGATCCTTTGGCTAATGAAGCTCCCTACCATGCTTGGACCATCTAGTTTCTTCCATGGGATCATCCCAAGTATTTCTAGAATCTGTTCCAGGTGCTCGGGCTTCTCCGACCAGCTGGTCCTCTTCTCCAGAATGAACCCCACATCGCACAGTGTGATCATGTTCGGCTCTTCATAGATGTAGAACCACTTCTTGTACTAGTCATCAAGCGATGTGTTCCATGGGTAGTGTAGGTACTGGGCCTTCATCCCATCATGGAGGTTGAGGTACACACCTCCGGCTATCTTTGAGCCGCCGCTTCCTTTCATCCACAAATAGAAAAAATGGCGAAAGAAGTTGAAATGGGGCTGGAAGCCACCATATGCTTTGCAAAGATGAATGAAGGTGGAGACAAGCAAAATTGAGTTGGGATGTAGATTCCAAATCCCAATCTCATAGTATAGACAGAGGCCCTGAAGGAAAGGATGTACCAGAACCCCAAATCCCCGCTTAAAGAAGTCTTCAAACACCACAATCTCACCTAGTTGTGGATCGAGGTACCCTTTGCCCCCCGGCGCACGCCATCCTACGAGCTCCTTGTTGTGGAGCGACAAGGTCTTCCATGGTCTGCTCATTGCTTCTCGATTTCCACCACTCCTTTGCCATGACTCCTGCTTTCTTCTATGCGTCACTTTTCGCCATGGATCTAGCCTTGCTGATGAACAAGGAAACTATGGAGGATTGATTGGTGGTGATTTCAGGAGTATTAGGGTTGGCCAGAGGAAGAAGAAGGCTGCTGCTGCGAATGGTAATGGGGTTTAGTAAAAAGTAACTTCCAATTCTATACTGTATTTAACCAAGAGACATCGCCGTTTCATCTGCCTGAGATTCTTGGGAGACATGCGCACGCGCCATAGACGATTGTTTTCACAGCCTCGAGATCTACACCAATATAGGTGCCTCTTTGTTATCAGTGTATGCGCCTCTTCGTTACCAGTGTGAGGGGGCCCACGCTGATGCACCTACTTATAGGTGCCACGCAACTATTTGCTTGAAAAGACAAGAAGGCAGTATGACGTGCTATACCGTCTACTTTTTTTTACCAGACATGTCAGATTGGACTTAACGGGACAAGTAATTACATAAATACAAAAGATAATAGCACAAGTGGCATATGGTTTTTCGCCGCTCTTCTCGTGCTTGGGGACTGTCTAGACCACATCGTGCTCGGGGACTGCCCAAACCACATCGTGCTTGGGGACTACCCAGACCACATCGTGCTCGGGGTCTATCTAGACCACCATCGTGCTCAGGGACTGTCTAGACCACTATCATGCTCGGGGATTGTTTCGACTACTCTCATGCTCGGGGACTGTCCAGACCACTATCTTGCTCAAGGACTGCCCCGATCACTCTCTGAACATTGCTTGGAGACCGCTCTCCTCGGCTACATGTGATTTATACTCATATACAGTTGAGTGACATTTATTTAGACCTTGCTACAAGGCTCATACCACGCCTTCCAGCAAGCTCGGGGACTACATCAGTACGATGCACCTACTGGTGCATCTCGTATCGCCTGTACGACGATTGGATTCTCAATTTAACTGGGAATTCTTTTTAGACCCTAGCACCATGTGCCTATGTCACTTACTACTAGGCTCGGGGACTAACACTTCACCTTGTGGTGAATGTGTTTATTTTATCGACCCCTACGCTCTGACTATTGGCTAGAACTACTATTGTCCAAGGGTCACTTACATTTCTTTTTAGAAATACAAGTGGGCACACTTGATAAGGAAAGAAATCTTTTTCTTTTTTCTTTAGAGCACCATGCATTCTTCGGACAACCGAAATCTTTGACTATAATCGTGGTCTACTACTCTCTGTTCTGACCAGAATACTAGCACATTCAATTGGTCAATGTTTCAACCAGTTGGAGATGACATGAAGACGAATTGCATTAGCCGAAGGAGATCGAACGGCGTGTCGCAGCATAATACATGGCGCTCGGGGACTAGCTGTGGGGGTATTAACCCCTATACCCTTACAGCTAGACTAGAGGGCCTGGCATGTTAGAAGATGACGCGTGGCCTAGCCAATCTGTTCGGAGTCCTACGCAAGGAATCAAGGCAGATTTGGAGATCAAGCAAGATCCTGGTCGGTTAGAATAGGAATCCTTATCCGGCCACCTATGGCAATTGTAACTGGTTAGGATTAATTTCCAAATCTGTAACCCTGCCCCCCGGATTATATATGGTGGGCAGGGGACCCCTCTAAAACACATCTCTCATTGACATACAATAATACAATCAGACGCAGGATGTAGGTATTACGCCTTTACGGTGGCCGAACCTTGATAAAATCTTGTGTCTGTCTTGTGTCATCATCTTGTTTGTAGCTTATGCATCTGTCTGCCAACAATCTACTACCTTGGGCATACCCCTAGGTAGACTGCCGACCATATTTCATCGATAGTCGCTCTTCCTACAAATTACAGGCTCCCAGAGTTCATTAAGTTCATAGGTCAAGATAGTACAAGCACAATAGAACTTGTCAGTCGGTATCTTATATAATTGGGTGAAGCATCAGTTGAGGATGCCCATCGGGTTTGTTTTTTCTCCTTATCCCTATCAGGGCCAGCCTTCACTTGGTTCTTGTCACTACTAGTCAACTCCATTACCAATTGGGCTAACCTAGAGAAGAACTTTCATACATATTTTTACACTAGGACTGGAGAAAAGAAGATCACCGATCTGACAACCATGAGACAGAGGACTAATGAATCGGGCACTGAGTTTCTTCAGAGATTCTGAGAGACTAGGAATTTGTGCTTCTCATTGAGTTTGGCTGATGATCAGCTAGCTGCTTTAGCTGTCCAAGGAATGCTGCCAATATGGAAGGAAAAGCTGCTAGGACAAGAATTTGACAACTTGGGTCAATTGGCTCAACGAGTTGTAGTGCTCAACAGCCAATTCCAGCGTATGCGCAGAGACACCCGATTCTAGAAGAGTACCATCGTAGCCAAAACTTATGATCCATACTCAGTAGATGACGACTATGAAGATGAAGAAGAGGAGGTTGCTGTAGCTAATTGGAATTGGGGCAAGAAAATAGTAATGGTGCCAAATCCTTGGGGAAGAAGAGTCGAGGAGAGCTATGACTTTGATATCACGAAATCGGACAAGCTCTTTGACTTTTTACTTGAGAAGGGCCAGATCAAATTGCTGGACAATCATGTTATGTTGCCCCCTAAAAAGTTAAAGAATTAGAAGTTCTGCAAGTTCCATAATGCTACTTCTCATTCCACTAATGAGTGCAGAATTTTCTGCCAGCATATACAGAGGGCTATTCAGCAAGGGAGGCTCAAGTTCGACACCGGTGCATGAGGGAATGAGGGATGCCCAACATGGCCTGACTGGCTAGTGCTTCACCGGTGTATGGCCGCCACACAACATCCATGGCCTAACATGATCGGCCACCCATGGCGAGGCGACTTTGGCCATTAGAGCCCGATGGCAGACCTGGCAATGCGATTTAAACCCTTCAAAGCTCCTAAATCGTGATTAGTTAGCACAATCTCTATTAATAAAAGTTGGAGATCTAAGTGAAGGCTACAAAATTGCTTTAGAACTCATCTCCTAATTGACAGTGGTTATGGAGTTAAATCATCACAAAGTCAGCCACAACGAAACTGTAAACTCAACGTGACTTAGACAAATTCCTAAGATCCAAAAATAGTACAATGTTGATTTTTGTGAGCCAAATTCAAGCATGTTAGGAGCTGAAATAGCCTATGACCCAAAAATAAAAGTTGTTACACTACTTGAGTTCTACAACTTTGTTTTAGGGTACACAACCATGCAAAGTCCCTAATGTGATGTTAAACTCTTGTCAAACAAACAACATGCAAATGATGATTTACACTAGCTATGACTTTGAGACCAAACTAGCCTTAGTCTTGAATACCAAAGTTGTTCCATGTGATATTCTAAACATGTTAAAGGTACTCCTAGGTTTCACAATCATTTTATACATTGGTTACATGTAAACCCTAGCACATGTAAGGCAATTGAGTGACAACACATGCAATATAAGCCAACATAGAGATAATATTTGAAATACACATGCTCATGAATGATCAATGATGCTTGTGCTTATGCAATGCCAAGGCTAAATGAAACTTAACACCTAGGGTGTTATAGCCCCTCCCCCTTATAGAAATCTCGTCCTAAGATTTGCAAGACCTACCATTCTTTGAAAAGGGCGGGATAAAGGTCACATAAGTAATCCTCCCGTTCCCACATGGCATCTTGTTCACCATGGTTATTCCACACCACCTTGTTGAACTTAATGACCTTACTCCATGTTACTCTTTCCATCTCTTCTAACACTCGAATTGGTTTCTCTTCACACGTCAAATCCGATTGGAGCTCAATGTTGGTGGGTGCAATGGCTTCCTCAGGTATGCGAAGACATCTCTTCAACTGAGAAACATGGAAGACATTGAATATAGCACTCATCTCAGGGGGAAGTTGTAACTGGTAAGTGATGTTTCCTTTTTGTTCAGTAATCTTGTATGGCCCTACATATCTAGGCGCAAGCTTTCTTTTCACTCCAAATCTATGTACTCCTTTCATGGGTGACACTTTTAAGTATACATAGTCTCCCACTTCAAAAGTTAGTGGTCTTCTTCTTTTATCAACATAACTCTTTTGTCTTGACTGAGCTACTTTCATATGCTGTTGGATGATGTGCACCTGCTCTTCAGCTTTAGTGACAAAGTCAATGCCAAAGTATCTTCTTTCGCCAGGCTCAATCCAATTCAAAGGAGTTCTACATTTCCTACCATACAAGGCTTCAAACGGAGCCATCTTGTTGCTTGCTTGATACTATAGTTGTTGGAGAAGTCGGCTAAAGGTAGCCATTTCTCCCATGAACCCTTGGAAGATATAACATAAGCTCTCAATAAGTCTTCTAAAATCTAGTTCACTCGCTCGATCTGTCTAGAAGTTTGTGGATGGTATGATGAACTTCCAATTAGTTTAGTCCCCAAGGATTGGTGCAAGTGTTCCCAAAAATGAGCTATAAATTGTGGTCCTTGATCTGAGATTATGGTCCTTGGTACTCCTTGTAGTCTCATGATCTGAGAAACATACAATTTGACGTATTTCCCTACGCGATCCATTGTGTTCATCAATATAAAATGTGCTGACTTGGTGAGGCGATCAATAATGACCCATATTGAATCATGACCTTGCTGTGTCATTGGAAGGCCTGTAATAAAGTTCATACTTATTTCTTCCCATTTCTAGCCTAGAATTGGCAAGGGCTAAAGTAATCCAGCAGATTTCAAATGAACAACCTTTAGTCTACTGCAATTATCACACCTAGCTACATAGGTGGCAATCTCTTTCATCATCTTGGTCCACTAAAAATGGGTTTTCAAATCTTGATACATTTTACTACTACCCGAGTGGATAGAGAACTTGGACGAATGAGCTTCATCTAAAATTTGATTTCTAAGCTCATGGTCGTTTGGTACCACCAGTCAGTCCTCAAACCATAGCACACCTCTTTCATCTAATCTAAAATGCTTGGTTTCTTGTTCTTTCATCTTTCTCTTGATGTGAAATATACCTACATCTGTCTTTTGCAGTTCTATGATTTTGCTCTCAAGTGAACAACTGATAGTGATATTGTGTAGCACAATAGGATGTAACAAATTAAATCCATCTTCCAACAATGCTTCCATAGTGTTGTAATGAGATTTCTGACTAAGTGCATCTACTACAACATTGGCTTTTCTCAGATGGTAGTGCACTTCCAAATTGTAGTTCTTGATTAGCTCTAACCATCTTCGCTATCTCATGTTCAGCTCAGGTTGAGTGAAGATATATTTGAGACTTTTGTGGTTAGTGTATATGTGACATACATTTCCCAACACGTAATGTCTCCATATCTTAACACATGAACAATTGCTGCAAGCTCTAAATCATGCGTAGAGTAATTGACTTCGTGCTTTCTCAACTGCCGAGAAGCATAGGCAATAACTCTTCCTTCTTGCATAAGCACACACCCCAAACCTATACCTAATGCATCACAAAACACATCGAAAGGCTTTTCAATGTCGGGTTGTGCTAAAACAGGAGCTATCGTTAATAGGGTCCTTAAGGTGTGAAAAGTTGCTTCACACTCTAGTGTCCAACTAACCTTTTCATCTTTTTGAAGTAGTCTGGTCATGGGCTTGGCTATCTTGGAGAAATCTAGAATGAAATAGCGATAGTAACCTGCTAACCCTAAAACTCCAAACTTCATGAACCAAAGTCGGGGCCTTCCAATCCATGACCTCTTGTACTTTAGATGGGTCTACAGAAATTCCATCTCTCGATAAGATGTGACCCAAGAAAGGTACTTTGCTCAACCAGAATTCACAGTTGCTAAACTTGGCATATAACTTATGTTCCCTTGATCTGGATAGAACAATTCTCAGATGCTATACATGATCTACCTCATTCTCCAAATAAATTAAGATATCATCGATAAACACAACCACGAACTTGTCGAGCTTGGGCATGAATACCAAATTCATCAAGTACATGAAGTAGATAGGAGCATTCGTTAGTCCAAAAGACATGACCAAATACTCGTACAAGCTGTACCTAGTGGAGAAAGCGGTTTTTGGTATATCCTCTAGCCTGATCTTTATTTGATGATAGCCTGACCTCAAGTCAATCTTAGAGAATACCTTTGCTTTTGCTAACTGATCAAACAAGATATCGATACGAGGCAAAGGATACTTGTTTTTAATGGTCATAGAATTAAGTGGCCTATAATCCACACACATTCTCAAAGACTTGTCCTTCTTCTTTACAAACAAAGCTAGACATCCCCATGGAGACGAACTAGGTTGAATGAGACATTTGTCCAACAGTTCCTATAACTAAATTTTAATTTTAGCTAACTCATTTGGTGGCATCCTATAGGGTCTTCTTGAGATAGGTGCCGTACCTAGCACTAACTCAATCTTAAATTCCACATCTCTATCAGGAGGTAAACCTAGTAACTCATCTGGGAATACATCAGAAAACTCACAAACCACTGGAATATCACAAAGGGTAGTGGTTTGGATAGCCAAAGACAAGTTTTGGAGTTCAAAACTTTGGGAAAGTGGTACTAGAAAAGCATTACCTCCCTTTGGTTCTCTCAACATAATTGTACGAGTACTAGTGTAAATGAGAACTCCATGATTGCTCATCCATTTTGTGCTAAGATCACATCTATAGATAATCTAGGCAATACTATCAGATCCATCGTGTACTCCCTCTCTTGTATAGAGATGAGCACATCTCTAACTATCTTATTTATAGAGATAGTAGCTCTAGCTGAACTTATACTATAACCACCCTTGCTTACCTCAATTACTTTCTGATCATTCCTAGATGCCAATGCTTGGCTCATAAATGAATGAGAAGCTCCAGAATCAAATAAAACAATGGCGGGATGTTTGTTAACAAGAAACATACCAGCGGTGACAACCTCTCCTGCAGGAACCTCTTCAACAATGGTATAATGCATGTATCCAAGACATGCTTGAGGATTTGCTTGCCTCTAATTGCTCTGGTTTTGATTGTTGTTCTTCTTAGGATGGGGGCATTCCTTGGCCCAATGACCCACCTGAGTATAGATGAAGCATGGTTAATTGCTCCTGGGTCCTGCTGAGCTTCCTTGCCCTTCATTCCCCTTGGGTAAGGCAATGGTGAATGCCTTATGAAACACCTATTGAGGTTGGTTGGCCTAGGCTTTTGGTGGAGGAGGCCTGAACTTGGGTGCTGGTGGCCGAAACTGTGGCCTAGCTGCCACTAGAGCTTTGGACTAAGAAGACCCTAAGGCGCCTACCTTAGCTGCCCTCTTGCGGCCCTTTGCTACCGCATGTAGATTTTTGTGGTTCTCCTAAGTCAAGGTATCACTAATGAACTCATTATATGTGGTGCACCTCAAGTTGGCCAAAGTTTTCATCAGCTTAGTGCTAAGACCTCTCTTGAAGCTTTTGATCTTCTTTTCTTCTATATCGACAAAACCTAGGGCATAACAGGACAGATTGTTGAAAGCATGCATGTACTCAATAAGGGTCTTGGTCCCATGTGTGAGTCACATGAACTTAGCTGCCTTCATGCGCATTAACCCTAGGGGAATGTGGTGTCCCCTAAAGGCTAGCTTGAATTGCTCCCATGTGACCAATGCATTGGTAGGTAAAGAGGATAGGAAATGGGTCCACCATATCCTGGCCAGTCCCTGTAGCTGATGGGATGCATATTCTACCTTCTGATGTTCTATGACCCTCAATAGATGGAACTTTTGCTCATTCGTGTTAAGCCATTCATCTGCCTAGAGCGGTTCTTCGGCCACCTTGAAGATAGGAGGCTTGGTGTCTAGGAAATCTTTGAAAGAGTTGTACTGATTTGGCTTAGGCCCTTGTTGTTGCTGATGAGCGTGAGCCATGTTCTACACAATGAGGCACAAGGTTTCCTCCATAATTCTCTAACTACCCAAGAATTGTGCAAAGAATTCATTCACAGACGGTGGTGGTGGTGGTGGTGGTGGTAAGTCACTGTTGTTGCCGTCTTGGCTGCTGCCTGCTCTAGCATGAGTGTGAGTCATCTGCAAAGTTGCAATAACAAGTGATTATTGGATGATGTCAAGACATTGCAGATGAATTGTATAATCATGCCAAACTAAAATTACTAGAGAGAATCTCAAATTCATACAATAAAACAGAGGCATAATAATTCATTCTCACAACATGACTTCACCAATTTGTTCACTTATCGGGCTCGCAGCGTGTTAACATACAAGTCATAATCACCAGTAAAACAAAACTAGAATTTCATTAAAGTTCAACCCATCGTGAAACAACATGCAGAGTGCCAATATTACATGAAAGTCAAATCACAATTACCAAACTTCAACTACAAGTCCATTACATAAATAGTAGGGATACATCTATAGCTTTAACTAGTTACTAGGCGATTCTAATCTTCATCATGCTTGCTGTCGAGGTTGGAGATAGGACCATCCTCATTCTCTAGCTTCACTTCTTCTTCGTCCCAACCATCAACTTCAACTAACATCTCTAGATCTTCTTCTTCATCATTATCGGTGCAAAAACATGTCGATGCGCCTAGCACACAGCAAGCCAGAAGGATCTGCTTGATGGAGAAGCCTGGAGATCCGCTTGGCTTCAACATAGGGCTAGCCGATCCTATGAATTCCTCTCGAGGCATGCTAGTCAATTTGACCTATAATTGACAAGGACCTGCTTGATGGAGCAAGGCTGGAGATCCACTTGGCTTCAACATAGGGCTAGCCGATCCTATGAATTCCTCCTGAGGCGTGCTAGTCAATTTGACCTACAATTGACAAGGAGAGAGTTTATTAGTAATTTAAGGTGAAACATGCCAGTTTTGCCCAAATAGTTTCAAGTGTGCTGCTTCGGGAGCAGCCGGACGGGAAAAATCGACTAAACGGCCGATACGCGAAGAAATCAACTGATACAGACTATAAAGCTCATGGGTTATGATTGATTTTATATTGATAAGTACAATGCACACAGATATAAGTAAAATCATCAGCTAGGTAGGTATTACCAGTGTAAGGCATTGAGTCGATGAATCTAACGAGAAAGGATATGACATGCGAACAAATCGATTGTTTAGTATAAATGGATCTACAAACGATTTGAATCTAATCTGTTACTATCAATAGTGAGGTTTGACCGAATCAATGGCAGCTATGATGATAATAACAAACTAAAACCGAAGAATCCGTAAAACCATCTAATTGATTTAGTATTGTTGGCCTAAAATATCTAGTCCTATGAATAATCCATTTCATCTTATAAGCTGACTGATGAGCTCCATATATCCCTTCATGTAATTCACCCATCAACACCTTAGCTTCTTCTTGACTTAAGCATTTAAGCAACACCCCATCGACTATCTTGTAATATAGCTGATCATCTAGCAAAACATACTTAGTCGATTTATACCTTAGTTTCCTGGTAACCTTTTGTGATGGATTCTTAAGGTAATCAGCTATTTCAACTCTCCAATCATTATTCGAGGTCTCACTACTTATGACCTCTTAGAGCACTCGATTTCTTGACGCACTTTGAGCTAAATGATTAGCTTCTTGATTTTGTGCTCTGGGAATATGCTGAAGAGAGACATGAGGAAATTCCTTGAGCAACCTTTGGCACTCATCATAGTACCCCCTCAAAGTATCTTCTTTACATTCATATAGGCTGATCAAGTGATTAATAATTAACCGTGAACCTCCAAATACTTCAATTGCCTTGGCCTTTATTTCATGAAGAAGTTGAAGCCCCTTAAGAATAGCTTCATATTCTGCTTGGTTGTTGGTAATCATTGGTTTAGTTGGAAAAGCAAATTCAAAACTTGCCCCCCAAGGTGAAATAATAACAATACCAATGCCTCCACCTTGTTTGCATGATGATCCATCAAAGAATAACGTACAAGATACCGGCTCTACATAGCTAATGCTTGGCTTATGCTGTTGGGTGACAAAATCAGCTATTACATGCCCTTTGACTGCTTTAGCCGATTTGTACCTGAAGTCAAATTCTAACAATGCAAGAATCCACTTCCCCATTCTTCCATTTAATATTGGCATTGATAGCATGTGATTGATCACATCAGCCTTGGAAACAACTGTACACTCAGCCGATAACAAGTAATGTCGTAACTTAGTATAAGAGAAATATAAGCACAAGCATAACTTTTTGATGGGAGAATATCTCATTTCTGTATCCAAAAGGCTTCTACTTAGATAGAAAACAACTTGTTCTTTCCCTTCAAACTCTTGCATCAAGGCTGATCCAATTATTTGGTCATCGGCCAATACGTACAACTTAAAAGGCTTACCTTGCTGAGGAGGGACCGGCACAGGTGGACATTTCATGTATTCTTTTATCTCCTCAAATGCCTTTTATTGAATGTCACCCTGCTGAAATTCTTGATCATTTTTCAACTTCAACAAGGGAGAAAATGACAGAACTCTTCCTGACAAATTTGAAATAAACCACCTGATAAAATTAATCTTACCAAGCAAAGATTGTAACTCTGTTTTAGTAGTCAGGGGCACTGCCTCATCAATTGCTTTCATACTTTTTTGACCAATTTTGATCCCTCTCTCGTGGACCATGAAACCCAAAAATTGTCCAGCTGATACTCTAAAGGCACACTTATTGGGATTCATCTTTAGACCATGTTTTCTCATGCACTCCAGAGTCTCTCGAAAATCAGCTAGATGTTTCTTGTATCCCTTGGATTTTACCATCACATCATCAACATAGATTTCAACAATCCTACTGATATAGAGAGCTAGAACAGGCTTAGGTATCTGGTAGACCTCAAGTGTGGTGTGCTAAACAAATAGCCGATAGGGGTCAACCGTTGGCTAATATTCAAATGGTTTTTCTATTGCCATCAGAATTCAGAGCTCCAGCAGATCAAGATGTCTATTTAGATTTTGATAAATTGGAGTCTGAGGAGATAGTTGCCAAGTTGATAGTAATATAGTAGGCTATATTCGATAAGCTAGCCAATCATCGGCACTTGAAGGCTTTATATGTGAAAGGTTTTGTCTATGGGAAGCCGATGAGCAAAATGTTGGTGGGCCAAGGAGCTTTTGTTAATCTTATGCCTTATACCACATTTTGTAAACATGGCAAGGGATTAGGAGATTTGATTGAGACCGACATGATGCTTAAGGATTTTGGGGGTAATGCATCTAAGACCTAGGGGGCAATGAACATTGAATTGACAATCAAAAGTAAAACTTTACTCACCACTTTCTTCGTCATTGATGGAAAAGGGTCATACAGTTTACTTCCCATTCGGCCGATATCCAGGTTTGATTGGCAACCGATGTTCAAGGATCGATTGGTATAGACCAGGCATCTCATAGTATTCCCAAGCAAAACAATCTTTAAATTCCTTTAATAAATCAACTAACTCTTGCTTATACTCAAGATCCAACTTGGCACTTACATACGTTGGCCTAGACCTATCTCCAGAACCAATATCTATCTCTTCTAATTCATTGGCCGATGTAAAGCCATGTCCTAGTCTACCATCTTTACCATCTATTGGATTATCCATTAAACAAATTCTCAAAGTCGACTGCTTGGATCAGCTGTTGGCTTTCATCATTGATTCTAATGAAGCCTTCTTCCCATAGCTTGTTAGAAAAACACTCGAAGTCTTCTAGCTCCCAATACATTGGATTAGCTGTTGCGATACCTATAGAATCATCAGCATGAACCAGTTCAACATCATCTCCATGCCACTGAATCAAGCATTGATGCATGGTCGATGGTACACAACAATTCACATGAATCCAATCATGACCAAGGAGTAAACTGTATGACCCTTTTCCATCAATGACAAAGAAAGTGGTGAGCAAAGTTTTACTTTCGATTGTCAATTCAATGTTCATTGCCCCCCAGGTCTTGGATGCATTACCCCCAAAATCCTTAAGCACCATGTTGGTCTCAATCAAATCTCCTGATCCCTTGCCAAGTTTACAAAAAGTGGTATAAGGCATAAGATTAACAAAAGCTCCTTGGCCCACCAACATTTTGCTCATCGGCTTCCCATCGACAAAACCTTTCACATATAAAGCCTTCAAGTGCCGATGCTTGGCTAGCTTATCGAATATAGCCTACTATATTACTATCAACTTGGCAACTATCTCCTCAGACTCCAATTCATCAAAATCTAAATAGACATCTTGATCTGCTGGAGCTCTAAATTCTGACGGCAATAGAAAAACCATTTGAATATTAGCTGATGGTTGACCCCTATCAGCTATTTGTTTAGCACACCACACTTGAGGTCTACCAGATACCTAAGCCTGTTCTAGCTCTCTGTTTCTTAGGCATTGCACCCTTCTTTTCTGACTCCTTATCAAACCTCCTAGACACCATTGGCCTTCTTGCCAAACATGCTCTTCTTCATTATCTTCTTCTTCATAATCAGCCCAGTTTTGTTCAACATCTTGTTTTCCTAGCCAATCATGAACACTTCTATTTTTAAGCGCCGATCCATATTATGATGATACTCATCTCAAGCATGGATAGACTAGTGGTTGGCTTGAGATTGCCTAAACTACTAATATTGCTCACTGCACTGTAGGCAATTATTTCTAGTAGGCAATTTTAAACCTTCATTCCAACAATGTCTGAAGAAAGGACAATACCACTGTGATTTAACTTGCTTTCTTTCATTCCTCTCTTCTTCTTGTTGATGCTGGTATTCTTTCTCCTTTAACCAATGCTGATAATCCTTTTCCTTTTGCCGCTGCCATTTATTCAACAAAATTTGAGATGTGACATGCGGCCTTATCGCCCCATCCCTTGACGTCTCTCCCTACTCATATCGGCTCTTCTATTGGTCACGATGCCTTTTAATCTCTCTATATTCATCAGCCGATATTTGCATCTTTGGGTTGATGGTTCTGGCTTCTTTGGCCCTAATTGATGTTAGGACTTTAGTCTTCCCTTTAAGCAACCCAGCATCAACCATGTTCTAATCTCTTGGGAAAGGATTATCATCAACTTTCATCTTTCGAGGTATATCAAATTTGAGCCTTCCTTGCTGAATAGCCCTCTGTATATGTTGCCGAAAAACTCTGCACTCATTTGTAGAATGAGAGGTGACATTATGAAATTTGCAGAATTTCTTATTCTTCAACTGATCAGGAGGCAACATAACATGATTGTCGGGCAACTTGATCTGTCCCTTCTCAAGTAAGAAATTGAAGAGCTTGTGCAATTTTGTGGCATCAAAATCATAGCTCTATTCAACTCCTTTTCCCCAAGGATTTGATACCATTACTATCTTCTTACCCCAATTCCATTCAGCCATGGCAACCTCTTCTTCTTCTTCATCTTCATAGCCATCATTGACTGAATATGGATTATAAGTTTTGGCAATTGCGGTACTCTTCTAGAATCAGGTATCTCTGCGCATATTCTAAAATTGGCTATTGAGCGTTGCCACTCGTTTAGCCAACTGACCTAAATTGTCAAACTCTTGCTCGAGTAGTTTCTATCTCCACGTTGGCAACATTCCTTGAACGGCCAAAGCAGCTAGCTGATCATCGGTCAAGTTCAATGAGAAGCACAAATTCCTGGTCTCTCAAAATCTTTGAAGAAACTCGATGCTTGATTCATTAGTTCTTTGCCTTATAGTCGTCAAATCGGTAATTCTCTTTTCTCCTATCCCAGTGTAAAAATATGTATGAAACTTCTTCTCTAGGTCAACCTAATTGGTAATGAGTTAACTGGCAGTGATGAAAACCAAGTGAAGGCTGGTCTTGACATGGACAAGGAGAAGAAACAAACTCGATGGGCCTCTTCAATGGATGCTTCGCCCAACTATGTAAGATATTGACTGACATGTTCTATTGTGCATGTGCTATCTTGGCCAGTGAACTTAGCAAACTCTAGGAGCCTATAATTTGTAGGAAGAGCGACCAAGTTATACCACTCTAGATATGGGCATTTGTACAAGAAGGTCTACCCTTTTGGCTTCAAACCAAACTGATTCTTCATCATCTTGGTCACTTAAAGCAACAACTCATCAGCATTTGAATTTGGATTTTCTCTACAATTGCTAACCCATCTATGGATTAAAATTTTGGGTACCTTGATACTATGGATTTGGAATCATGTGAAGGGTATTGTAATCTGTGTCATAATGAGATCCTTGTGGAATCTCTATCTGCTGGGTCCTTTGCTTGTTTGCTGCTTGAAGTCTCCTATTATAGATGCTAGGATCTATATCTCTACAAATCCTTTGGACAAATGGCGCTATTTTTTGAGCCAACGATGGTATTTGGCCTGATGTGCCAAAATTGACCATTTGATTCTAAATTTGCCCCATTGACCGTTGCACATGCTGCGGTACCAAACTAGGATTATGCTGTATCTGATTAGTAGTAGCACCCTAAACTTGCTCAAATGAGCTCTGAACTGCCTGGATATCATCATTACTAGCTGGTGCTACTTGTTGATGGCTAGTACCGTCTTGATTAGTCCCTTGAGTTGATGTATGTGGAATATTGTAGTAAACCAGTCCAACCTAATCAATTGGATATCCATGAAACACCTCTTTCATGGTGTTGTGGAATGTGTTCAAGAAAACTGCATTATGGTTCAATATGGCATCATGAATAGATTTGTTTATAGCCTCTACAAAGAAACACCTATCTTCAGCTTCATCTGTATCTGACCGCCCATGCAACAAAACTCTTGGTAGTAGATATTTCTGAACAACTTTATTGTCACATGTCTTGGTGTAGGACAACAAAAACTTGTTCTGAAATTCTTCTATAGCTTTGCTGATGACATCTTTATTCTCATCAGGTAGGTCTTCATAAGGTACCATGAGAATGTCACTATTGTTGTAAGTTGCCATGACAATTGTGGTGTCCCACTAGGCATGCCAGAACATGTGTCGGCGCAAAAACATGTCAATGCGCCTGGCACACAGCAAGCCAGAAGGATCTGCTTGATGGAGCAATGCTGGAGATCCACTTGGCTTCAACGCAGGGCTAGCCGATCCTACGAATTCCTCCCGAGGCATACCAGTCAATTTGACCTGCAATTGATAAGGAGAGAAAGTTTATCAGAAATTTAAGGTGGAACATACCAGTTTTACCTAGACAGTTCCAAGTGTGCCGCTCTAAGAGCAGCTAGATGGGAAAAATTGACTAAACGACCGATACGCGAAGAAATTGGTTGTTACGGACTATTAAGCTCATGGGTTATGATTGATTTTATATTGACAAGTACAATGCACATAGATATAAGTAAAATCATCAGCTAGGTAGGTATTACTAGTGTAAGGCATTGAGCTGATGAATCTAACGAGAAAGGATATAACATGCGAACAAATCGGTTGTTTAGTACAAATGGATCTACAAACGCTTTGAATCTAATCTGTTACCATCAACAGTGAGGTGTGACCGGATCGATGGCAGCTATGATCATAATAACAAACTAAAATCGAAGAATCCATAAAACCATCTATACATTAACAGGCTTTTCGGAAGACACGCTATATGTGTGAAAGCTTAAGCAGATCGACTGAAATAGTCGATTCAGGTGGAAAAGGGACTACAACATGTAAACAATTGACTATTTAACATGGACAAATCTATGAACTCATCAGACTTAACCTGCTATCTCTAACAGTGGGGTTCGACCGGATCGATGGCAGCCATGATAAAGACAACAAATCAAACCTTCAAAGTAAACAGATCTATTCACATTTAATAGAATCATGGAAACACATTATAGGCATTAAAGTGCTGGTGATCGGCTATTTAGCTGATGCAGGCATAGTAAACAGTCAAGGTCACGCCTGATCAAAAACAAATTTACCAACTAGCATCCTCTGACCTAAAGTGCCATCAGTCAGGATAGATCGGATCATTATAGCCATAATAGCGAACTATAGACCAGATTTAACTAACTAGTAAACCTCCTCAAGATCAGACATGCTGTAACTATGTACTATGCACAATCAAGATCGAAGTAGAACGGCCGATGAAACATAACCCGTCGCTCAAAGTAAGAAACATTGTATTGTAACAAATCAAATGATGGACTAAAAGGATATGAGGCCAATCTTGATCGATCTTGACCAGGCAGGTTGATGTTGCTGAAAACTAATAACAATAAGAACACTAGCAAAATCGGTAACTTAATGAATCTACCCGAAGGATGCCACCCTTAGGTAGAGCCGATAACTTGACCTTGATCTAATTCAAGCAGTGGAGGTCAAACTTAACCGATGCAGCCATACTTGAACTAGATAAGGATTGATTACTAGCTTATACTAGAGTTTGCAGTGGAGGTCGAACTTAATCGATGTAGCCTTACAAATGAAAGTATAAGCCATGATGGTACTTATAGACAAGCCAGAGGTCGGCCAGACCGATGCAGCCCTGCTTGTTGAAGAACTTGCTAAGATCTACACTACTCCTACTCCTAAGGGTTGGCGTAAAGCCAAAAAAAGTAATTTGTATTGATTTGATTGATTTTTTATAGTAGCCGGGGTCCAATATTTATACCTAAAGCCTAAGCATGAATCCTACTCAAGTACGACTCATTGCAATCTTTGGTATAAAAGGAAATAATCCTAACTTAAGATAACTTAGACCCTAATCTTTCCCTTTTTGTAGAGTCTAACATGTATTTCTCGACGCCAATCATAGCTCATTGTCGTTATCTGCTGATATCATTCAAAGAGAGCCGATTCTAGTGCCGCATCTGAATCAGCTGATATCGATCCTTATGCAATTGATTCCTTGGTTGACACAATCTTGGAAGCTTCGAGTTCCCGCATTCTTCTTCCCAAATTTTGGTGTAAACACTCATCAAGGATCGGGTGCAGTTGGTTGTTTAGAAAATGCACCTCATGCTGAAGATCAACTACTACATTCTGGGTCTATGCAAGCTGCTGGCGCAAGTCCCTCTCAACATGGTCCTGCTGGACACTCAAGGCATGGGTCTTGTCTCATTCTGCTTGTGCCATACCTGCACAGTTGTTTGCTAGGATCCGTTGGCACATAGCTGTGAGTGCCTCGGCACGGGCGACCTCTAGCTATTCCTATAGTCCTGCTAACATTGCTTGGTCATCCGCTCTTGCCTCTTGGGTGGAAGCTCTTGGTTGATCAACTTGCTCCATTTGGGTTTGGAGATTTCCCAAATCTACATATGCTTGATCAGTTTCACATCGAGCCTCACTTGTTGCCTTTTTATGTTTGTGCACACGCTTCTTTAGCTTATGCTATGCAGCCTTAGCTCTCATGAGCTTATCCATGCAAGTGGTATAGGACTCCTGCCAGAAGTCCCTAGTGTCCTGATGAGTGTAGAACATCTTCATTACTGCAAACATGGTGCTCATAGTGGGACTTGAACTGTCTGCCTGCTCATCCCGATCTTGGATCAATGCATTGCTGTTGCGTTGTGCCCATACTATTGTGGACTGATCCACCAGAGGAAAAGTACTAGCGGCACTACCAGTAAGCTCATCCCTGAGTTGCTGACAAATCTAACTCAGTACCTTAAAGGCTAAAATATAACTCAGTACATTGAAGGCTCATCCGTAACACTCCTTATAATATTCAAAATAATCTTTTAGTATTGTTGGCCTAAAATATCTAGTCCTATGAATAATCCATTTCATCTTATAAGCTGACTAATGAGCTCAACATATCCCTTCATGTAATTCACCCATCAACACCTTAGCTTCTTCTTGACTTAAGCATTTAAGCAACACCCCATCGACTATCTTGTAATATAGCTGATCATCTAGCAAAACATACTTAGTCGATTTATACCTTAGTTTTCTGGTAACCTTTTGTGATGGATTCTTAAGGTAATCAACTATTTCAACTCTCCAATCATTATTCGAGGTCTCACTACTTATGACCTCTTAGAGCACTCGATTTCTTGACGCACTTTGAGCTAAATGATTAGCTTCTTGATTTTGTGCTCTCGGAATATGCTGAAGAGAGACATAAGGAAATTCCTTGAGCAATCTTTAGCACTCATCATAGTACCCCCTCAAAGTATCTTCTTTACATTCATATAGGCTGATCAAGTGATTAATAATTAACTATGAACCTCCAAATACTTCAATTGCCTTGGCCTTTATTTCATGAAGAAGTTGAAGCCCCTTAAGAATAGCTTCATATTCTGCTTGGTTGTTGGTAATCATTGGTTCGGTTGGAAAAGCAAATTCAAAACTTGCCCCCCAAGGTGAAATAATAACAATACCAATGCCTCCACCTTGTTTGCATGATGATCCATCAAAGAATAACGTACAAGATACCGGCTCTACATAGCTAATGCTTGGCTTATGCTGTTGGGTGACAAAATCGGCTATTACATGCCCTTTGACTGCTTTAGCCGATTTGTACCTGAAGTCAAATTCTGACAATGCAAGAATCCACTTCCCCATTCTTCCATTTAATATTGGCATTGATAGCATGTGATTGATCACATCAGCCTTGGAAACAACTGTACACTCAGCCAATAACAAGTAATGTCATAACTTAGTGTAAGAGAAATATAAGCACAAGCATAACTTTTTGATGGGAGAATATCTCATTTCTGTATCCAAAAGCCTTTTACTTAGATAGAAAACAACTCGTTCTTTCCCTTCAAAATCTTGCATCAAGGCCGATCCAATTATTTGGTCATCGGCCAATACGTACAACTTAAAAAGCTTACCTTACTGAGGAGGGACCGGCACAGGTGGACATTTCATGTATTCTTTTATCTCCTCAAATGCCTTTTGTTGAATGTCACCCCGCTTAAATTCTTGATCATTTTTCAACTTCAACAAGGGAGAAAATGACGGAACTCTTCCTGACAAATTTGAAATAAACCACCTGATAAAATTAATCTTACCAAGCAAAGATTGTAACTCTATTTTAGTAGTCGGGGGCACTGCCTCATCAATTGCTTTCATACTTTTTTGACCAATTTCGATCCCTCTCTCGTGGACCATGAAACCCAAAAATTGTCCAGCTAATACTCTAAAGGCACACTTATTGGGATTCATCTTTAGACTGTGTTTTCTCTTGCACTCCAGAGTCTCTCAAAAATTAGCTAGATGTTCCTTGTATCCTTTGGATTTTACCATCACATCATCAACATAGATTTCAACAATCCTACCGATCAACTTATGA
The DNA here is from genome assembly GCF_019320115.1 of Miscanthus floridulus. Taxonomy (NCBI): domain Eukaryota; kingdom Viridiplantae; phylum Streptophyta; class Magnoliopsida; order Poales; family Poaceae; genus Miscanthus; species Miscanthus floridulus. Next base: position 18,229,992 of record NC_089590.1, read on the forward strand.
AAAATATAATTCATTTCCCTCTGATAAGTTGCACTAGCATTCTTCAAACCAAAGGTCATCACAACCCAATCAAATAAAATGATTGCGCCAGGGAATCTAAAAGCTATTTTTGCTATGTCTTCCTCAGCCATAAAAATTTGATTATACCCTGCATTGCTATCCATAAAACTAATAACCTTGTGCTCGGCTATTGCATCTACCAACATATCAGCTATCGGTATTGGATAACCATCCATGGGTGTAGCCTTGTTCAGATCTCTAAAATTGATTCAAACTCTTAACTTCCCATTCGGCCGATATCCAGGTTTGATTGGCAACCGATGTTCAAGGATCGATCGGTATAGACCAGGCATCTCATAGTATTCCCAAGCAAAACAATCTTTAAATTCCTTTAATAAATCAACTAACTCTTGCTTATACTCAAGATCCAACTTGGCACTTACATACGTTGGCCTAGACCTATCTCCAGAACCAATATCTATCTCTTCTAATTCATTGGCCGACGTAAAGCCATGTCCTAGTCTACCATCTTTACCATCTATTGGATTATCCATTAAACAAATTCTCAAAGCCGACTGCTTGGATCAGCTGTTGGCTTTCATCATTGATTCTAATGAAGCCTTCTTCCCATAGCTTGTTAGAAAAACACTCAAAGTCTTCTAGCTCCCAATACATTGGATCAGCTATTGTGATACTTATAGAATCATCAGCATGAACCAGTTCAACATCATCTCCATGCCACTGAATCAAGCATTGATGCATGGTTGATGGTACACAACAATTCACATGAATCCAATCATGACCAAGGAGTAAACTGTATGACCCTTTTCCATCAATGACGAAGAAAGTGGTGAGTAAAGTTTTACTTTCGATTGTCAATTCAATGTTCATTGCCCCCTAGGTCTTAGATGCATTACCCCCAAAATCCTTAAGCATCATGTCGGTCTCAATCAAATCTCCTAATCCCTTGCCAAGTTTACAAAATGTGGTATAAGGCATAAGATTAACAAAAGCTCCTTGGCCCACCAACATTTTGCTCATCGGCTTCCCATAGACAAAACCTTTCACATATAAAGCCTTCAAGTGCCGATGCTTGGCTAGCTTATCGAATATAGCCTACTATATTACTATCAACTTGGCAACTATCTCCTCAGACTCCAATTTATCAAAATCTAAATAGACATCTTGATCTGCTGGAGCTCTGAATTCTGATGGCAATAGAAAAACCATTTGAATATTAGCCAACGGTTGACCCCTATCGGCTATTTGTTTAGCACACCACACTTGAGGTCTACCAGATACCTAAGCCTGTTCTAGCTCTCTATATCAGTAGGATTGTTGAAATCTATGTTGATGATGTGATGGTAAAATCCAAGGGATACAAGAAACATCTAGCTGATTTTCGAGAGACTCTGGAGTGCATGAGAAAACATGGTCTAAAGATGAATCCCAATAAGTGTACCTTTAGAGTATCAGCTGGACAATTTTTGGGTTTCATGGTCCACGAGAGAGGGATCGAAATTGGTCAAAAAAGTATGAAAGCAATTGATGAGGCAGTGCCCCCGACTACTAAAACAGAGTTACAATCTTTGCTTGGTAAGATTAATTTTCTCAGGTGGTTTATTTCAAATTTGTTAGGAAGAGTTCCGTCATTTTCTCCCTTGTTGAAGTTGAAAAATGATCAAGAATTTAAGTGGGGTGACATTCAACAAAAGGTGTTTGAGGAGATAAAAGAATACATGAAATGTCCACCTGTGCTGGTCCCTCCTCAGCAAGGTAAGCCTTTTAAGTTGTACGTATCGGCCAATGACCAAATAATTGGATCGGCCTTGATGCAAGAGTTTGAAGGGAAAGAACGAGTTGTTTTCTATCTAAGTAGAAGGCTTTTGGATATAGAAACGAGATATTCTCCCATCAAAAAGTTATGCTTGTGCTTATATTTCTCTTACACTAAGTTACAACATTACTTGTTATTGGCTAAGTGTATAGTTGTTTCCAAGGCTGATGTGATCAATCACATGCTATCAATGCCAATATTAAATGGAAGAATAGGGAAGTGGATTCTTGCATTGTCAGAATTTGACTTCAGGTATAAATCGGCTAAAGCAGTCAAAGGGCATGTAATAGCCGATTTTGTCACCCAACAGCATAAGCCAAGCATTAGCTATGTAGAGCCGGTATCTTGTATGTTATTCTTTGATGGATCATCATGCAAACAAGGTGGAGGCATTGGTATTGTTATTATTTCACCCTGAGGGGCAAGTTTTGAATTTGCTTTTCCAACTGAACCAATTATTACCAACAACCAAGCAGAATATGAAGCTATTCTTAAGGGGCTTCAACTTCTTCATGAAATAAAGGCCAAGGCAATTGAAGTATTTGGAGGTTCATAGTTAATTATTAATCACTTGATCAGCCTATATGAATGTAAAGAAGATACTCTGAGGGGGTACTATGATGAGTGCCAAAGGTTGCTCAAGGAATTTCCTCATGTCTCTCTTCAGCATATTCCGAGAGCACAAAATCAAGAAGCTAATCATTTAGCTCAAAGTGCTTCAAGAAATCGAGTGCTCTAAGAGGTCATAAGTAGTGAGACCTTGAATAATGATTGGAGAGTTGAAATAGCTGATTACCTTAAGAATCCATCACAAAAGGTTACCAGGAAAACTAAGGTATAAATCGACTAAGTATGTTTTGCTAGATGATCAGCTATATTACAAGACAGTCGATGGGGTGTTGCTTAAATGCTTAAGTCAAGAAGAAGCTAAGGTGTTGATGGGTGAATTACATGAAGGGATATGTGGAGCTCATCAATCAGCTTATAAGATGAAATGGATTATTCATAGGACTAGATATTTTAGGCCAACAGTACTAAAAGATTATTTTGAATATTATAAGGAGTCCTAAGGAGTTCTTCCTTCAGATTTCACCTTCCACTCCTGCTAGAAGGGTGCTTGGGTACAAGCTCATATGGTCAGCCACACTTCATACCATGGTTGTCCCTCTAGGTATACTTCATTCTAATAATACCCTACATATTGCAAGACTCTCCAAAGCAGGGCAAGAGTTTCAAACATCAATAGGAAACTATCACTTCCAGCCGGTGCTGCCATCTGTACCAACAACATGTGCAACTTTCATGAGACCAAGTCATAATGGATAAGAGTTACATAACCAAGTATGAGATTTATAAGGGGAGGAATAATGCAAATATTGAATAATGATTTATCATGATGCATGCACATTCTATATGTCCTTCCAAACTTAGGAAAAATTATTTCTTACAACATACACAGTGCATACATACGTTCTCTCAGTTATAGCGTAGCAAGTCAGGCTACATGTTTCATTGTTAGTGTACCTACATAAGAATTTCATTTCAGCCCAGCCCCATAATTATATATGCAGAATGTAAATCTAGGCTCTAGGTTGTAATCTAAATACTTCCATATATATATACCCATATATATACTTCTGTATCAAACCTACCCGAAAGTAAATACGTCCTCTATATGCATACACAGTCGTATCAAAGCTAACCCACAATTAAATACCTCCGCATATATATGAGACATATATATACTTTAGCTTCAAAGATAACTCTCCCCACAGACCGCATGCTCACAACTTGTGGTCATGCCACTATAATGATAATTGGCATCTTACCTTGGGCGTAGAGGTATTTGATCCATACATTACCACTCAAGTGAATGTCATCCATACAATAGCATGCCGTATGGATGATGAAAATGAAAACCCCCAAGTTAGTACTTAATTAGCCACCTAAAGTCCTTAATTGGGCATAAAGGAAGTGACCGCTAGCACACTTTAGATTTCAAACTAAGTTTTAAACACCTATTTATATAGATATTAGTTACTAGAAACTGGTTTTGGAAAACAAAAACCTTTGTTTTAAATACACATGAGGCAATTAATGTTGAATCTTGCTATGATGCCAGCTGTCGCAAAATCGACCAATTTATAAGAGCCCAAGTACAATGGCAGCCCGCAAGCTGTCGCACTATCATACTTGAGCCCGTATAAACTCGGTAGTCCATCGAGTACCACGACGGGTCTCGATTAATGATCTATAGACAACCAAGTTCGTACATGATTCAACATACATATCACATGTTAAAAAAGTTCACAGATATAGTTCATTCATCAGAGTATGAAATAAGGTTATTACAAACCAAGTTCGATAAATAGTAGCAAAAGCAAATTAAAGTTTGAAACTAGTATTTGCCAACATAGTTCAAATATAGTGCCAACTCATGATCTCAATCCACAAAAGCATATAAGAAGGATTTATTAAAGATGACTGCCTAGGGCTCACTCCTCATCCACGGCAGGACAGAAGCAGTGCTTGCAATAGCCATGATAAACTGTACCATCTGCAACAATGAGAATAAAACCCTGAGTACGAGAAGGTACTTAGCTAGACTTCCCCGTTATAAACTAGAAATAAATTGACTCCAAGGATTATGCAAGGCTTTATAAATGGAGGTAGCTTGACAACATTTTGCATAAAAGCGATTAACTCAGTTATACAATTATACTTTGGTCATCAAGTTAATTATAGCTATTCATATCTAGAGTAGCAACTAACCTATGCCAAACATGTGGTATATCATTTGATAGCATACAATAGTAACCATAGCCGGTGTAGTAATTCCATGTTTATCCGAACCATCACATTCCATAATACAATTACTACGATGTTGGAACTAGCCAAGTTTCTCACTGTCCGGGAGAGACAGCGATTCAAATCTATTTCAACCAGCTAGGAATTTATTCCTAACACAAACCTAGGTAGACCAGATCAATAGTTACCTTAGGTCACCTTTGGTACAACTCAAGTCCATATTTCACAGGTTCGCCTAGTGCCACATAATTAGGGATAACCAACTACCGGGATGTTCAGGCCCGACCTACCCTTGGGCTCACGTCTGGCACCCTGCATATCCTTACTACCATCTAGAGTGTGCACTTTTATAGAATGGGGTCTGGCCTAAGTTGAGCTACTTAACTTCACGGTCGGAACGAGTTATCTAGCCAGCTAAGTAATAGGCATGCATTCAATCTTGTCAGAAGGGACAACAACGGTACGGTCCTTAATCAGCATAGACGGAATCGCATGAGTCAACCTACACATAGACTCCACCTAGCCTCCATTTACATTACTCCATGGTTTTTTTTCCACAATAGCAAATATAGCCAACCGTGCTTCGGTATCCACCTATATCTCGCACGTGACAGGAAATCACCGGACTTCTACCGGTCTAAGCATGGCTAAGCATATATTCGATCATGGACCTACATAGGGTTAAAGGTATATGTATTGGGACAAGGTAGTTCCATGCATCAAGTGTTTCCAATCAACTCTTATAATGTAATGCATCAAACATAAAGGACTCAAGTAATATTTTGTAAAATATGTGAGATTTAGAATGCTCCAGGGCTTGCCTTTGAGGAAAGAGGTTGGCCTATGATCTGGGCACTCAGGGAGCTCTTCGAGAGTCTGCTCCTCTTCTCCTGGAGCTATGGATTGGGGCATCTCTTGCTGATCCCCTTCCTCTTCTTTGTTGAACTCCAACAGCGTTATCTCTTCGGTCGATCCTATATGCATGAGCATGGAATAAGATATCATGAATGCATATATGATGATACGTATAATATGATATGATGTGATGAATGCATCCCCATAAGTGTTTTTCAATAGCATGGTATTAAAGTAATAATAAGTGCATCCTATTCTACTGAGTAGGTGCATATCTCTTCTCTATTACTTAAGCAAACACTTTTGTAATCTATTTTCTGGACTACAAGATAGAAGCTACTTGTTTTGACCCTAACTAGAGTTATCTACATAGAAATGATATAGTTGTGGACATTATGGCAAGCTTATGAAATTGTCTACAACTTTCTTTTAATACCCTTGATGTGGTTCAATAGTTATCTAGGTCAAACAATTCAGTTATTCAAATCTGTCCAGAGAGCAAACATTTTGGACAGCAGACTACTGCCAACCAAAACTCTTAAACCCTAAAGCCTATGAATATGAAAATTTAACACAAGGTAGATTAGTAAGTTATCTACAACTTTGTTATTAACAAGTTTTACAGCTAAGACCATTAGCACCATGAAATTAGCAACTCAACAAAAACTATGCATGCAGCCTTCTAGTTGAATTATAAAGCAATAATTAATTAGTTGCATACCACCAATTGCTTCTAAGCCTTACTACTAACATCAATAGTTCTTATGTATCACAAGCGCTATAGAAAACATCATGGTCAAGTACAATTTATTTAATTAAATGCCTTTATTAATTTAATTAGATAATTAGGAGAAATAACAAACATATACAAAATGTGCACAATAAATTCTCATAAACTTATAGTAGCTTCCAAGTGCTCCCAACAGACTACTGTAAAAATTTCAAACCATTTGGACATGTATAACATCCTCTACAAAAATGACAAGCTAGCAAGGTTTATTTTAGTAAAAATAGTTAACCCTATAGAAAAGTGTCCAACAACAGATATTATATTTTTCTTAGCTTTATCCTAGTGCCATAATACTGTACAAAAATTTGCATGGCAATATATTACTTATTTTTATCCAAAATTTTTTCCTCATAAAACACCCTTTATTAATAGATAAATTGAAAGACCCTATTTCAATCAAGTTTACTACAAGTTTACTATTTTTCCTAGCTATAGCATGTCAATACAAGACTAGCAAAATTGGAATCAAAATTTTATCGCATTCCTAGCTCAAGTTACACATTTTACAAGATTGCAAACATTCAAAAAGCACTTATATAGCTACATTTTATTCACATTTAAAAGTACCATAAATAGTACATTTCATATTTTTATAAAATACTATACTTCATGAGGAATCCAACAAAATTTGGTTCACCAAAATTTGACACTCCTAGCTCTAGATATCATTTTTCAAAGTTAGCAAAAAATCTAGAAAAGAAATAAAACTAAACCCTAACTGCAGTCGCTGACACGCGGGACCCAGCAGTCAGCGGACCCCACTATCAGTGAACCGAAATAGGGGCACGAGTTTGACCGGCGCTAGCTCACCAATGGCGAACTTTCTAACGAAACCAACCCCACCTTCATGCTCTCCTCACTCGTGTCGACTGGTCCCGGTGGTGGCAGCGCAGACGCACCAGAGCTTGCTTGTCGCCAGCCATGGCAGCATGGTGGCATTGCGCGGAGGTACACCGACCACTACTAGCCATGACAAGGCCCGAAGAGAAGCACACGGGCTTTGCGGTGACCACGCAAACCTTCTAAGACTACTTTGGTTAGGTGGGACAAGCCGATGAGGTCTGTCCGCGTGCGCAGTGGTGTGGCGGCAAGAGCACGGCGGTGCTGGTTGTCGTGTTCCACATCGGCGAGGCAATGTCTCACCGTAGCATCATGCTAGAAGCTAGGACACACCCTAACCAAGCTCTAACATGAAGAAGACAAAGGAATGCGCAAAGGAGCCGAGCAGTGGCGAGCTCGCCGTGAAGGCGGCCATGGAAGCTGAGATTCCGGCGAGGACGAGAACGGTGATTTCGCCCTCACCGTAGCTCGCCTGGCCCTGCTACTGCATCGATGAGGTAGAGAGGAAGATGGCACAACTGCTGACTAGATGGAGATGACAATGGTGTGGCGGTGCTGGCGCTAGGCGATTGCAGAGCAGCACGGTGGCGTGTCGGCGAGAGCAGCTCCACTACGAGCGCAAGAGAGAGCAACAGAGAGGGGATGAGGGTGTGGGCGTGAATGAGCGGGCGTGGGGCACCTTTGTGCCCAACATGGCCTGACTGACCCGGCCATCACTGGTGTACGGCCACCACACAATGTCCATGGCCTAACGCGGTTGGCCACCCATAGCGAGGCGACTTCGGCCATCAAAGGCCGATGGTAGACCTAATAACACGATTTCAACCCTTCCAAGCTCCTAAACCGTGATTAGTTAGCACAAACTCTATTAATAAAAGTTGGAGATCTAAGTGAAGGCTACAAAATTTCTTTAGAACTCATCTCTTAATTCACAAAATTTATGGAGTTAAATCATCACAAAGTCAGCCACAACGAAACTGTAAACTCAATATGACTAAGAAAAATTCCTAAGTTCCAAAAATAGTATAATGTTGATTCTTGTGAGCCAAATTCAAGCATGTTAGAAGCTAAACTAGCCTATGACCCAAAAATAAAAGTTGTTACACTACTTGAGTTCTACAACTTTGTTTTAGGGTACATAGCCATGCAAAGTTCCTAAAGTGATGTTAAACTCCAGTCAAACATACAACTTGCAAATGATGATTTACACTATAGCTATGACTTAGAGACCAAACTAGCCTTAGTCATGAATACCAAAGTTGTTTCATGTGATATTCTAAATATGTTAAAGGTACTCCTAGGGTTCCACAATCATTTTATACATTGGTTACATGTAAAGCCTAGCATATGTAAGGCAATTGGGTGACAACACATGCAATATAAACCAACATAGAGATAATATTTGAAATACTCATACTCATGAATGATCAATGATGCTTGTGCTTATGCAATGCCAAGGCTAAATGCAAGATTAACACCTACGGTGTTACATCTCCATTGTCCCAACCCCTAGGAGGGATAGGGAGAGGTTAGGCTTAACCAAACACACTCGCTCTAACAAGAGTAGGCACACCGCACTAACCCCGCAAGGACCAAGGGGACATCAGTCACCTTGGTCCGATCAGACACCATCCCTATGCCATGCTGTATAGATGAGACAACACCACCCAAGGTGGTGATGGCTAGTATAGTGCCCACCATCCAAACATGGTTCGACAGGACACATGCACAATTCTACCCACTCTAGGGTGGGATCCATGATGGAGGCCTTGACTTAGAGGCCATCTAGATTGGCAAAAGCCATGACCCCAACGATCGGGATCGTGGCCCTCAGCTCCACAAGACAACTAGGCGACCAACTGCCTGGGGTGGCTACCAACTCCTATATGATGCCCTAGGAATCCAGGAGTCAATGACTGTTGATATTTCTTAACGCATATAGAAATAATACACAAGCTCATGGAATTACTGTTGTAGCATTTCACCTAGAAGTATTCAGGGTATTGTATTTCCATGAGGAATGGATGTGTAAAAGTCTCTTAGCTAGATCACCTAAGGTAACAAGAAGAAAGATAGCTCGGGTAGTGAGGTTTTCTAGGGATAGAGATCCTAAGCTAAGATAGATTTTCCACTATAGACTTAGTTTGGGCACCGACTTATACTTGGTCTGTCAAGTACCCCTAGCCCGTAGCCTATGTCAAACCTGGACATGGGGACGTATGAAGGATGGACAGGGCTATCACCACCTGCTGCCTACCCCTTAACTATGGGGAACGAGGCAAACAAAGGTCGCCCATATCCTAGACACCATGTCTACACTATCGACTACTACTCTAGCATCGATTAGGGTTATCCATCTTTATTAGGCCCTTTACTAGAGTATTCGTTAGAAGGATGAACGAGGAACCCACAAGTAAATAATGAAAAAGACTAACTTAAAGTAGAACTCAGCACCAAAGATAAACACTAACCTTATACTCCAAGTAGTATTCGGATCATAGAGGTACAAGTGGAGAGGAGCCAATGATTCTAGCATTCCTTCCGCTAGGTGTACAAGGGGCCCCAAGTACACAAGTGGAGGTAGCCAACAACTCTGGTACGTCTCCATTCTTACTCACTCCCTACACTAGAACTAGCTAGAGGACTAAGATATGAATGGAGCTCTTCTCTTCTTGTCACATTGTGACTCTCTTGTGTTGCGTGTCTTGTTCTGTTGAGAGGGAGGGTTGCCCCTCTATTTATACTAGGCTTGAGGTGGTCCTAGTGGCTATATTTGGCATGAGCACTAGTCTCCACCACCTCTGCATGCTCCCATGCCACTGCTAGATGAAGGAGCAATAGAGAAGCTATGGTGGGGGGTCGCCCGACCCCTGGGGTCGGCCGCCCCCTAACCTGGCCCTCTCACCATCGCCTTCACATGGTGGGCTATGGATTGGTCCAAGAGCGTAGCCACATGGGTGTTTGGCCCAGGTTTGCAAGGTAAGTGGGCCTTCCTTCTATTTGTTTGTGTAGAGTCTGCATTTATGTTTTCTTGGTTGCGCACTTTGACTCATTTTCAATGTATTCCAAGTGTGTATCCTGCAAATGCATAATTCACCAAAACATGTGGAAATTGCTAGTTCTAAAGCCCTATGTCTAGGTTTGGTTTTTATTTGAGTGAATTTTATACAAATGTTGGTGGTTAAAAATGTGAGTTAGGGACCGCCAACAAGCTCTCCCACACTTAGCCCTTTGCTCATCCTCGAGCAAAGTTTAGGGATAAAAGCAATCATGAGCATAACATCTTTAAATATATGGCTTACACAAAGGTTATTCCAACACATTCTTTCCTTAGGTTGTTGAAAAAGTGGAATAGTTCTCGAAATAAAGTTATCTTAGCAACTTGGAGTTTTTGAAGTTTTTCTCAAGAAAAAGCATAGATCACTTTATACTCCTCAAATGGTACTATCAAATCACTCAATGATGTATAAATCCTTACCAAGGCATAGCCATGTTTTGCCTTCTTTTATTTTCTCCTACTTCTAAAAAGGTTTATGTGGAGCATTAGGTAGGGATAAACAATATAGCATACTTGTATTGCATATGTTGTAAATTCAAATTGAGGATCCAAAGAGAGGAGTGCCATACTCTTAGATCAAGATGTGCATGTGTGTGGAAACAGGTGAACTAAAACTATACTCCTTTTGTAGATATGATCTCTCTCTATAACTTATTATTTTGAAACATGGCTATCTTTCTTTTTTCTCTTTTTTTCAATACATGAGCCTTCATGTGCTCATATTTTTTTTCTTTTTATACTTGGACCTTCATGTGTCCATATATATTTTTATAAACCTTTTGCATAGCCCATGTCTCTTCTTCTAAACCACATATTTAGAGAGAGATCATTATCTTTTTTACAACATGGAGTATTTTCCTAACAACCTTTTTTTGTCTACTCCTAGTGTAGGAGTAGAATTTTTAGTGGATCTAGATGGAAGCATGTTTTGTGTACTCCTAGTGTAGGAGCAGCATGTGTATGTGGAGTGTATGTGATCTTAATCTTGGAAGCATGATAAATCTCTCAATAAGGGTCAACAAGGCTTTACCAAACTCAACACAATAACAAGCAGCATATGTGGAAGGCTTGAAACTTGCAAGATGTTATATTTGGCTTTGGTAGGAATTGCTCACCAAATGAGGAGTATGTGATACTATGGTTTTCTAGCATTTTTATCAAAACAAATTCTTGAAATACTTTGAATAGAAATGGTAGGATTTCTAAGTCAGAAGTATATCACACTTCACAACAACTTAGTCAACATGATTGTCCTATTAGAATTATTTTCCCACAAGCATAAGTGTATGTATATGGAACAAACTTCATGCAAGCTTCTATCTTAAAAATGTTATAAACATGTAGCTTTTCAAAATTCTAAATGAAGTGTGGATTGCATAGGGGCATTGTTGGTTCATTGAGTTTATTTTTTTAGTGATTAGAATTATGCTTGTTTTAAACTCAAAATTATAGGGAATTGAGGGTAGTGTTGCACAAACCATCGTTGAAGATGAAGGAGCTATGAGGAGTTTGGCTAAACTAGGGGTTCAGCCAATCCTTTCTAGGGTCATTTGTCCTGTCCTTCTGCATGTTGTATTGTTTGATGTTTTGTGCAGCGTGTTGGTGGGAGATGTCGAATGTGTGTTCGTCATGCTTGAGAGACCTCCCCACACTTATTGTTGTACCTTCTTTTTATTTAATAAAGAAAAACAAAAAGAAATAGACAAGAGCTCTACAAGTTGAAACACTAGGGAGCCTTAATTTTATTATATTTATTCTTACTTTTATTTTTTGTTATTTATTATTCCTATTATTATTATTATTATTATTATTATTATTATTATTATTTTATGGTTCACCCAACTTTCTATCATTTAGCATAAACAAGGCTAAGCTAAAGTTTGAAAAATAAACATAGCCTTGATTCATCTCCATAATAGATTATTTCCATTGTTTATGAAAGTAATACTCAATGTTCATTAATCAATTTTGAACACCATGCCAAATTTTGATTAAGGGAGGCTATTTTAGCCTAAGCACTATGCTTAATTAAAAATCCTATAGATGTACCAAAATAATACACCCAAACTAGAGCATATGTCATAAACAAAGGAAGCATGAACTGGTATAAGCAAGTTTATATTTTCATGAAGACAAACATGAGTAAAATGGGTTGGTGAACATTTTATTTACCTTTGCATACTTGAGTTCTTACTAGCTGCATTTGTAGATGGAAGCTTTGAAGCTACTGCAGGGGTGGTTGTATAGGCTCCATCTTAGGTTATCACCAGGTTAGGTCACACACACAACTAGTGTGTATGGACCATGGGCTTTAGTGATAGCAAAGGTCTAGAAGAGGAGAATGCTCCTTCATTCTCTTCTTCTCTTTTTTATCTATATTTTTGTTCATCATTCATTGTTTTATAATAGGTTTTTTTCTTCTAAGAGTTTTATTTTGAATTAAAAATTCAATTTTTTTAATCTAGAAATATTTATTTTAAATTCTAAAGATAACAATCGATTTACCTTTGGCAAGGGCTCAACGTTTTAAGTCCGTTGAGCAAGACTTCTCCATTGCATTTTTGCTTGAATTGGTATCATCTCATCCTAAAAATGGATAAGGATGATTGCACTTTTTGTATCTACCATGCCATCTTGATCTTCATGCGGTTTGGCTTGGCGGGTGTGTGATCCATCTTTCTTTTGATCAAGGTTTTATCCCTGTATAAGGTTAGTGGAGAATACATACCCAAGGGATTTTACAAAGGTTTTGAAACAATGGCAGTTGATGTTTATGAGCTAAAGGTTTTCCTCTATGCTAATTGAAGAGTTGGCATTCATGTTTAGTTAGCAAAGAGAGCCCCTTCCTTTTTAGATTTGAAAACTTTGTTTATTCAAAGTTCACCAAATGAGTTTTGGTTTATCTCTATTATGAATTTCTCTTAAGGACTTACCCGCATGAATTTGATAATATCCCACAGGAGTAAGTCCATGCATGCAACCAAAGTCTATATTTAGCAGTTTTAGTTCAAAAATCAAACTAGATTCCATGTCTAATTTGATTAAGGTAGGCTAATTAACCTAAGCACTACGCTTAATTTAAATAGCCTATGGAAGTATGATCATTACATCCAAACTAAGCACCAAGCCTAATTTAAAAGATGTACAACCAACATCCAAACCAAAGCATGCTAGAATAGAAAAAAGGTGCATGAAAGTAACATGAGATTCACTTAAATGAAGGTGATAACTTTGAATGGTGAATCAAAGAACCATTTTTTATATGCAGGAAATGCAAACAGGGTGGATGAATGCAATTTAAACAAACATGCCATGGTTTTTGAAGAGGAAATTAAATGAGTGACATGCGTGCACACATGTAGTGGTAGAAAGTAACTAAAAAAGGAAAGTTATTTTTGGGTTGGCTTTCTCATACCTTGATTAATTGTACCATCACCCACAATTTGTGATTGAATTGTGAGTGATGTAATATAGTTGTTCCATCACATATGATGCTTTTGTTTTTGCTTGATGGTGACCTTCTCTCTTTTTGCATATGGTTAGTATATATATATATATCTATCTATGAAATGGTGGGGTGGAGGTGTTGATTGTTCATGAATGATCGGGCACCCTAGGATCGTGATGATCCCCTTTTTTCCATAATACTTTTTTTTGTAAGGTAGGGCTGACATCATTTTTTTCTTTTTAACCATGATGGCCTTTTGGTGAGAGTCTCACCATTCTCCCCCACACTTGGACTTTTGTGAAAGTCAAGTGTGTAGTGTTGGGGGTCTCCTTTTGAGTGTGTCGCATCACCAAAGGTTATCAAGGTATGTAGTTGATGCAACTCCCATGATTTTGAGCATCGTGTGTCCCCTGTTCTTCTTAATTTTAACCTGTCATGGTTAGCAAACAAGAATACCTTAAGGTGCATACTCACTTGAAAGCATGATCTTGCTATTATTAATAAGAAAAAGTTGTGTTTTTTAATGATAATCCAGGGTATCTCTTGGTAGTGCTTAGTATATGGTCATAAGCTTGATCGCCAAAGCTAGGACAGAGTTTATATCCAGAAGCTATGATTGGCTTCGATGGTGGTAGCTCTAAGAACTCATCCTAAGGAGTAGAAATACTTTTTTATTTTTGGATGGAAGGGCTTCATGGTGAAAAGGATTAGAAGGAATAACAATTTTTTCTTTTTGAAAAGAAAGATAAAATAGAAGGATACACGGGTGAACTAGGTTTAGAGATAATTACAACAACTGTTCCCTGGCAACGATGCCATAAATGCTTGTTGGTATTTCTTAACGCATACAGAAATAATCTGTAAGCGCACAGAGTTACCATTGTATCATTTCACCTAGAAGTATTCATGGTGTCATATTTCCACAAGGAACAGATGTGTAAAAGTCTCTTAGCTAGATCACTTAAGGTAACAAGAAGATGGATAGCTCGGGTAGTGAGCTTTTCTAGGGATAGAGATCCTAAGCTAAGATAACTTTGCCACTATAGACTTACTTTGGGCATGGGCTTATACTTGGTCTTCTAAGTACCTTCAGCCCATAGCCTACGTCGAACCTAGACGTGGGGGAGTACGAAGGATGGACAGGGTAGTCACCACCTGCCGCCTACCCCTCAACCGTGGGGAACAAGGCAAACGAAGGTAGCCTCTAGCCTAGATGCCCCATCTACGCTATCAACTACTGCTCTAGCATCGATCAAGGTTATCTGTCTTTATTAGGGCCCTTTACTAGAGTATTCAACACAAGGACGAATGATGAACCCGCAAGTAAATAATGAACAAGACTACCTTAAAGTAGAACTCACCACCAAAGATAAACACGAACCTTATACTCCAAGTAGTATTCAGATCATAGAGGTACAAGTGGAGAGGAGCTGATGATTCTGGCAATCCTTCCACTAGCTATACAAGGGGCTCCAAGTACACAAGTGGAGGTAGCCAACAACTCTGGTACTTCTCAACTCTTACTCACTCACTCCCTACAATAGAACTAGCTAGAGGACTAAGATATGAATGGAACTCCTCTCTTCTTATCACATTATGACTCTCTTGTGTTGCGTGTCTTGTTCTATTGAGAGGGAGGGTTTCCCCTCTATTTATACTAGGCTTGAGGTGGTGTTGGATGATATATTTGGTGCGAGCACTAGTCTCCACCACCTCTGCATGCTCCCATGCCATCGCCTGATGAAAGAGCAGTAGAGAGGTACTGGTGGGGGGTCACCCAACCCCTAGGGTCAGTCGCTCGCTGATTTGGCCTCTCGCCACTGCCTTCACATGGTGGGCTATGAACCGGTCCTAGAGCGTAGCCATGTGGGTGTTTGGCCTAGGTTTGCAAGGTAAGTGGGCCTCCATTCTATTTGTTTGTGTAGAGTCTGCGTTTACATTTTCCTAGTTGCGCACTTTGACTCTTTTTCCATGTATTCCAAGTGTGCATCCTGCAAAAGCATAATTCACCAAAACTTGTGGAAATTGTTAGTTCTAAAGCCCTATGTCTAGGTTTGGTTTTTATTTGAGTGAATTTTATACGAATGTTGGTGGTTAAAAATTTGTGTCAAGGACCGCCAACAATGACGAAGACCACGGTGGAGACCACGTCGCACAAGATGGTTGGCGAACCATCACCATGTCTACAGTGCTGCCACGACCGGCATAGTAGCACCATGTCAAACCATGCCACGATGTGGCCACAAGACCATGATGACAACCATGCCCGGACGTGCACTACAAGATGGCGTAGCTTGGAAGCCAAGTTAGCTAGGCTCTCCCTTAGGCTCGTGACCCTTCCTCTTTGTACATGCCCTAGCCCTGAACTACATATAAGGTAGCCAGGGCATCCTTCTGAGATATCCTCTACCATTCTACTCCTTCTTCATCGTAGAAGGGGTCCTAAAGCTTCCCTTCAGGTAGCCTGTCTCCTAGCTCTAGCTCTGCTACCTCTTCCACCATTCTTGCACCCCCATTGTAAGAACTTCAGAGCATTCAAGTGAGGAACACACACTCAACCATCTCTGAAACTAGACGTAGGGCTCTGGCCTGAACTAGTATAAATCCTCATCTCTTTTGGATGCTACCATCGTCTTTCTAGTGCAGCTTGGCAATCATATAAATTTACTAGTCCAGTTTACAAAACACCGACAATGGTGGAATTATACTCCTATAATTGATATGATCTCTTTCTCTTGCTTTTTTATTTTGAAACATGGCTATCATTATTATTATTATTTACTTTTTCAATACTTGAGCCTTCATGTGCTCATTATTTTTTATAATACTTTGGGACCTTCATGTGTCCCATTGTTTTTTTTTTAATTTTTGCATAGCCCATGTCTCTTCTTTTAAACCACATATTTAGAGAGATCACTACCTTATAGAACTTGGAGTATTTACCTAACAACATTTTTTGTCTACTCCTAGTGTAGGAGCAGAGTTTTTTTGGTGGGTGGAGGCATGTTTTAGTGTATTCCAAGTGTAGGAATAGCTTATATATGTGGCGTGTATGTAATTTTTGATCTTGAGAGCATGAAAATTCTCTCAACAAGGGTCACAGAACTTGACAAAGCTCAACACAAAGTAAGTGTCATATGTAGAACATGCTATTTGGTGGGAATTTTGCATATCAATAAACGAACATGCTATTTGAATTTTGTTTTTCAAAGATAAATCCCAAGTATTTTGCTTGAGAGAGCAAGTTTCATATCATCATACTATATCTCATATTCCAATTACTTAGATAGAGTGGGGTCCCTATGATGAGTGTTCACAAGTTATAGGAATCCTGGCAAGGAATAAAGAGTATGCAAAGTTAATCAAAGAATAGCATGCAAACATTTGTTTTATATTTTTTTATTTGTTCAATTTTTAATTTCAAAATTTTGGAGAGGTAAGGGGTAGTGTTGCTCAAACCATCATTGAGGATGAAGGAGCTACGAGGAGTTAGAGATGGCTTGGCTAAACCAGAGGTTTAGCCAATCCTCTCTAGGGCCATCTGTTCTGTCCTTCTTGTATGCTGGATCGTTCGATGTTTGTGCAATGTGTTGGTGGGAGATCTCGAATGTGTGTTAGGTATGCTTAAGAGATCTCCCCCACACTTATCCTTGTACCTGTTTTTATTCAATAAAGAAAAAAAAGAAACAAACAAACATGGGCTCTACTAGAAAAATACTAGGAAGCCTATTTTTATTTATTATTACATATTTTTAATTCATTATATTATTAGTATTATTATCTATTAATTTATTATTTTTTATTTGTTCACCAGGATTTTTATACTCAAGCAGGTTAATGTAGAGTTTGCAAAATAAACATAGCCTTGATTTATCTCCATAATAAAATTACTTCCATTGTTTATGAAAAATAACTCAAGTTCATTAATCAAAATTTCAACACCATGTCAAATTTTGATTAAAGAAGACCATTTTAACATAAGGACCATGCTTAATTTAAAAAGGCCTATGAATGTACCATATATGAATACACCCAAACTAGAGCATATGACATAAACAGAGAAAGGATGAATTTTATGAAAAAGTTACATTCTCATGGAGATAAATATGAGTCAAAAGGGGGTGGTGAACATTTATTACCTTTGCATACTTAAGTGTATTTACCGACAGCATGTGTGGATGGAGCTTCGAAGTTGCTGCAACAGTGGCTTGATTATGGTGGTAAGCATAGGCTTTAGGAGAGGAGAATCCTACTCCTCTTTTTTTCTTTATATATCTTTTTCTTTTCTTTTTCTTTTTTCATCATTTTTTCAGCAAGATAGAGCCATCATCATTTTTTTAAACCAAGATGACCTTTGGTGTGTATGGAACTTGTGGTGAGACTTTCACCATCCTCCCCCACACATGGACTTTTGTGTAAAAGTCTAGTGTGTAGAGTTAGGGCCTCCTCTTGAGTGTATTCCATCACCAAAGAGCATCGATGTGTATGATTGATGCAGCTATCATGTTTTCTATCATGGTATGTACCCTTGTTCTTCTTGATCTTATCCTAAAATGGTTAGCAACCAAGAATACCTGAAGGTGCATACTAGCTTGACAACATGTTCTTGCTAGATCAAGTACGGCTGTCTCCGCTAACACGTTGACACGTGCATACTTTCACTTATATAAACCCGGTAGTTCGCCGAGTGTCACGTAGGACCTCGGTAAATCAACATCACAACCAAGATTGTGTGATTAAGCAAACACACATCACATACACAGAGTTGCAGTGGAAATAATATTACAAATGAGTTCCCAATTAATAGTACAAGTTTGGGGTTTCAAAATCGATTAGTGAAAACAACATAGCTTTCAAATGATTACATTAATATAAGTTTCAAATACATTGCTAACATAAGTGACATCCTTAGATAAAAGCATATAGATGAGAGATAACATAGAGTCACCGAGCCCACCGGCAGTTAGCCACCATCTTCAGCAGGCCAAAACCTCACCTGCAACATGGTAGGATAAAGCCTGAGTACTCGAATGTACTCAGCTAGACTTACCCGTCATAAACCAGAAATAAATTGACTCCAAGGAGTATGCAAGGCTTTATAAGTGGAGGTAGCTTGACAACATTTTTGCATAAAAAGCGATTAACTCAATTATACAATTATAATTATGTCATCAAGTTAATTATAACTATCCATCTCTAGATTAGCAACTATCCTATGCCAAACATGTGATATATTATTTTAAAGCATACAATTGTAACCATAGTAGGTGTAATAATTCCATATTTTATCCGAACCATTAACTTCCATAATACAATTACTATGATGTTGGTGCTAGCCATGTTTCTCACTATCTAGGAGAGACGACGATTCAAATCGATTTCAACCAGCTGGGAATTTATTCCTAACACAAAGCCAAATATACCTGTGCAAAGGTAGTCTTAGGTCACCTTTGGTACAACTCAAGTACACATTTCACGGGTTCGCCCAGCGCCGCACAATCAGGGACAACCAAATGCCAGGACATTTAGGCCTAGCCTGCCCTTGGGCTTAGTCTGGCTCCCCGCATATCCTTACTACCATCCAGAGTGTGCACTCTTATAGAGCGAGGCCTGACCTGAGTTGAGCTACTCGACTTCGCTGTCAGAACGAGTTATTCGGCCAGCTAATTGATAGGCATGCGTTCAATCTTGTGAAAAGTGCCAACAATGGTACGGTCCTTACTCGACACAGACGGAATCACATGAGTCAACCTACGCATAGACTTCGCCCGGCCTCGATTTACATTACCCCCATGGTTCTTTTCCATGATAGCAAATATATCCAACCGTGCTTCGGTATCCACCTATATCTCGTAGGTGATAGGAAATCACCTAACTTCTATCGGTCTAAGCATGGCTAAGCATATATTCGATCCTGTACCTACATAGGGTTAAAGGTAGTAATTCTAGACAAGGAAATTATATGCATCAAGTGGTTCCAATCAACTCTTATAACCTAATGCATCAATCATAAAGGACTCGAGTAAAATTTTGTAAAACACTAGGAGACTTAGAATGCTCTAGGGCTTGCCTAGAATCCAACACTAGGTCAGTGCTTGTTAGATGACACTCGCTTGGTGAGCATCTCCTGTTCTAGCATGTACTCCAGGGATCCTTCCATCTTTGGGAAAAGTCCCCCATACACCGTCTTTGGGTTCGGTTCCAACCTCACGTCCTTCACGTGGTTCATCTAGCATACCTAGATGAGATGCAAGATGCAAGTGCATGAATATGAAGAATGGTAATATGAGATGCATCATATAATAGCATTCAAGGCAACCATAAGATCATGCAAGACATAGGCACCTAGAGTTATTTAACTAAACATCACATAACCTATTATAGTGGGATAGTAAGTATATTAGGTTTGACACATAATTGAACTTAAGTTCAGATATTGCACACATGCATCGATCAAGAACTAATCAACATGTTTAGTTAAACAAGAGCAAGCTAAAGCAGTCACTTGGCACATGTATAGAAAGTTGGATAGCGGCACAATAGTAACTTGTTTTATTCATAACTGGAGATCCTGACATCCAAATAAGGTGATCCTAGACTTTCTAGAAAGCTTATTAAATTGTCTAAAATATGTTTATTATCATCACAAGGTGATTCCTCAACTAACAAGGTCAATCAAGCACAATTGGGTACCTCTATCCAGACATGGACAGATTCTACCATGCAACTTCACAACCTTATAACTGAAGATTTAAACCACCAAAAGGAGTGATATTTAACAATCTATAAAGCTCATGAAAAGCGCTACACTTATTCTATTATCTCCAAGACATGATTCAAAGCTTAGCTAAGTCAAACAACGCAATCATTCAGATCTGTACAGAGAGCATGCAAAATCTGACAATGAACTTACAAACTCTATAGCTCCTAAATTGTCAGGTTTGAACACAAGCAATATTATGAAATTAGTTACAACTTTGGTATTCACTACAACCACAGCAAACATCATTTCAACCACGAAAATAATTGCCCAAGCAGAACTGCACATGCAGCCCAACAGCAGTGTTATAGAAAATTGATAGCAACTTCAGAGAAGCATAACTGGAGTTCTAGATCTCCAATAAACATGAATCATAACTTTTTGAAAATCTTATAAAGTTACCTACAACTTTATTATTCTCCTATTAAGATGATTCTACAGTGAACAAGGTCAATTAATCCAATGAATGAATCTCTGTCTAAAACATGGACAGAAACTGATATGCCACTTCAAACAGCTACAAATGGAGTTATACATGTCCAATAAATGTGGTTCTAGACTTTTTAGAAAGCTTAGAAACTTCTAAACAACTTTGTTGTAAACACCTAAAGCTAATTCTACTATTAAGAAGGCCCCACAGTAAGAAAAAGGAAACCCTCTCTGGGTTTGGGCATAAACAGCCACAAAGATTTAAGCAAGTATAACTCAAGATCTACTTAACCAAAAATCATGATATTTAACTTTTTGGAAAGCTTAAGAAAAGTAATACAACTCATGTATTTCATCAAGTCATGATTCATAACTTAACTAAGCCAATTCATTCAAACATATAGGACTATTCAGAATAGGAGCAAAGCAATATAGGTAAATTGTTATTTTTATAGATCTTAAACTATCAAGCCTAAAATATTTAAATTTTTACCAGACATGAAGAATAACCTTAGTAGCACTCTAAAAAAATTTCACAATTATTTGAGCAAAACAACTGCAGTTATGAAAAAGACAAGACACAACTAGTATCAAAAACCTAACTGCATAAATCTATTTTATAGCAATATATTTAAACTAAAGCATGCCATATTATAGATCTACTGCATAGATAATTTCACAAGGATTCCAAAAAGTCATCATTTACTATTTCATGATTTTTCTACTAGTTACTACGAATTTTTGAAGATGATCATCCAAATCTGTAAAGAATCAAAGAAAGGAATGTAAAACTTGCATTGGGGTCCCTGCGGAAAATATAAATCAAATGTCAGCGAAGAGGTCCTTTAGGCACTATTCACCAGAGTCACGGTTCCTTCACTTAACCCCTATAAAATACCCTATTCAAGCGCGTGGTCCACCTTCTCCCACCTCTCGACGGCAGCGCAAGGGAGCGGCCGGGCTCACGGCTTCGGCGACAGTGGTCGTCTACGGCATCGGCGAAGCGGTGGGGAGCATCTAGGGACCTTATCACATGCGTGGGGCTGCTCAGGTTGGCCTGGCCGCACGCTTAGGCGGAACGCCGGTGGCTGCTCCGGTGGCGACGGTGATACGACAGCCATGGTGACTGGAAAATGGGCGCAGGAGGGGCAGCGTGAGGCGTTGGACGCGTAGCGACACTCTATGCAGACGTAGGAGGGCTAAAAGAGAGGGAGCAGTGGCAGCATGGGAGCTTGGCGGCGGTGGCCATGGTGGCTCCGCTCTGGTGCACCAAGAGTGAAAGAAAGCGTAGGGGGAGGGTAGAGGGAGTGAGGGCGAGTCGCTCAGGTGTGCCACTACATCGAGTGAGGCGCAAGGCACGCGGCAGAGAGCAGGGGCGCATGGCGGCCACATCCACAACACACGTCGTTCATTGAGGTAAACTTCCGAATAGGTGGCGGGCGACAGTGAGGGTGAGGTGGGGAGCCAATTTGGGTCATCTCGGGTGCGAATTGGACATTGGGCCTAAAACAAAGTTTGAAGCCCACGAACTGCCCTTCATTTTTCATTCAGAGAACATGGTCATTAGAGCTCTCCATTAGCGGTTAATCAAGCCCCAAGTTGATAGTGTCAATGACTTGACGAGGTTTACGCCGTGCTCTGCTTGTGCTCCAATTACTTGGTCCAAACCTGGTCAAACTGATCCCAACCTTTTGTATGTCCTTCTCTAAGATGTAAACTCCAACTTTCATTTTGAGGTGAAGTCAAGTTGCTTAACGAAAACATGAGAATGCGACATGCCAACGCCAATTATGATGAATTCCTTACTTAGAATAATTCTAAGTCTAAAAACAGCCGCTGACTCAATTTTTAAACCTCGGTTTGACTTAGTTCCAAATTGATCTGGCTCTTGGTCCAAAAACAAAGTTTGTTCTACTCTACTCAAACTTCAACTTTTATTTAAGGTGCAACTCCATGCAAGCAATGTAAGTGATTGTTCAACATAGGTCAAATTAGCATCTCGGCAAAGCATATTTAACCTTACTCTTGCATAATCTTAACAAGGATCCATATGTAAGCAAGGTGCGTTGTCCAAGTTTAAGTTAGAGCTCACTCTTGTAGATTTGATCTTGACACCTTCATCACCATTTAACATGTCATGTTTGAGCTCAAACCCATTGCTTAACTGGTGACAAACACCTGGGGTGTTACAGCCCTCCCCCTTATGGGAATCTCACCCCGAGATTTGGTGTGAAAGACTTTCAAGGGAAGAGAAGC
Organism: Miscanthus floridulus; assembly: GCF_019320115.1. Lineage (NCBI taxonomy): Eukaryota > Viridiplantae > Streptophyta > Magnoliopsida > Poales > Poaceae > Miscanthus > Miscanthus floridulus. Next base: position 18,253,073 of record NC_089590.1, read on the forward strand.
ATGTCAACCATTTTCCAACATCAGTGATAGCATTAGGCTACTGAACTTTAGAGTATTAGAGAGGCTAATTTGGTCAAGACACTTTTTGATACTTGCTCTTCGTAGTAAGTTTTGTCTGAAGAATTTCCTTCATTGGCTTCCATGAAGCATTGTTGCTTTGGGAGGAATCCGAGATACACAACACTTCATTCTCAGGATACAGAGAGTATTACAGAGCATAAACTAATCACCCACAATCTCCATTTCCCTAGTGGTTATAGCATGGACCATGTGAACTTTGCATTAGACTACAAGCTTTGGAAAGCTACTCAATACAATGGTTCCATGTTCATTCACAAAGTTCAAAAAGTAGTTCTCTACCAAAGTGGCTTGAGTATGACCTTTCATAAGGAACGAGATCATAGACAGGGTAAACGTCCTTTATGGCTGTGAAAAATTGAGTAACCAACAGATAGTATCTATGCCGGTCATAACCATTCAATCAATCAAATGCCAACTGATGGAAAACTACATAATGTTCCATGTGTGTAGTTCTCTTTCTCTAATGATGACACTTTATTATCTGAGTCCATTGAGTGAGCGGTGAATGTGATAGCTGACTCTGTTGACTCGGTGTTTTCGACAATCATTATTTGGGGAAACCTTGTATCCAAGCGGCAATAGTTATCTAGGTTGAATCTAAGGCAACAAGTCTGCCTTGGAAAACATTGCTGAAGAAGGATGACAGCGTTCCCAAAAGGTCACGAAAGCTGCAAGTATACACCGACTGGAAAAACACTATACTACCAAGCAGGTTGAGCACAATTTGCCTTCATGGTGCAGTGGTGCAGTAAGTTGGGTTGACTTGCACTATCGCAAAATTAGCTTTGTTGAACTACATATGTCATTGGAGCTTTCTTTCTAATGTCAATCAACAACTCATACTCATAATCTAAAATATGTTGTTTGACACCTTTCCAATTGTATTTGACCTGACAAGGCACAAATTGACTTTGTAGAACACCTCGATTGCTTGAACGTTATTGATAGAAGAGGCCAAGAATAAGGTACAAAGGGGTCCAAGGAGTCTTCTTTAGGGTATCTAAAGGATTATCTAGCAACAATTATTGACCGCGTTACATACCTTGGCATCAATTGCAAACACAACTTTTGAATGCGAAGGATGATCATAGTCACAAAGAAATTACAGATTCTGTACTCTTCGGTTTTCTATTCATATTTCACAAACTATTGCTCCATTGTGCATGAATTTTGATAGGAATATAGATCCATGAGTCCCCTAACTGCTCACCAAAATTCAGCTCAAACGGACACTGTCTGACTATCCAAACAATGCGGCTACCAAAACTACTCTATTCTGTAATTATAGCGTACCAAATTGACAAAACATTTCTCAAATCCGATGTTTCACTCAACCAATCCTCAAACAAACTTAAGGCATCGACATGTCCTAAGTGAGGAATGAGGTCACCAAAGTTTGAGGCCATTCCAACCATGTTTGAGTCACTAATTGTTGGCCTGAAGATGTTTGGTTTTGTACCCTAAAATCTGGACAGATTTCTCGTTCTTCTCTTTATAACCGCGGTAGCTTTCTCGCTGAGGATGGAGGCTAGGATTTTCCTTACATGCCTCTTAGGAAACAACCTCAACCGTTGATGTAGGCACCAGCTCAACAATACACAAGCATTGAACTGGTGGGATATTCTTGTAGGTCACAATGCATACTTCCTACGGAGTGACAGTCCTACAAAGATAAGGGAACGTCTCTGATTATCCTTCTGTACTTCCTCCAATAGAGTCCTGAACAAATCCTTTGATAGCACCATATATGAAGCGACCTGATTTCCGTGAAGGGAAATCCACAAAGTCAGAGTGTAATAAGATCGTTGTAGATCATATTACCCAAATTTTCAGTCGAATACCACATCCATACAACGATAATATCAGAGTACAAATAGTGTGGAATTACATAATTTATCACATCGCTGCATTGGCGGAATCAAAAGTAGCATTCATTTAGAACAACTTGAAGATAAGATCACCAAACTCGAGCGTAGGAATGAAACCCTCAACCATCAAACTCCTTGGAGCTATACTCCTCAGCAGAACCTGTGTGCCAAAATTTATTAGTACGATTTGTACTGGCCAATCCCACCCTATGAGCATTGCTTTGTGGAAATTGGATGTATATTGGATATAATCAAAAGGAACCTATAAGGCTGGGGTTTCGTATGCAGTAGCATATCAAGTATATAATAATAGTTGGTCAAGTTATAACACCATTCCCACACACATTCCACCCCATTCCCTTTCTAGAGCCAGGTTTCGATCCTAGGATCGATATACCACCATCTCCACACCATCACCATACCATCACTCAGTAGACAAGCCAACTCCCTCTCGGCACTGTCTCAAGGCCCGTAGCCCCTGGCTACGACCGACACTCTCTCATGGGGGAAGACGAGGACTCATCTCACTATCTAGTTTAAGCGAAACCCAGGAAAGGTCCATAGTCGACAAGTCGGCACATGTATCGATCGATCAACCATACACTCTGCAGAGGTTTTACATAACCACAAGATCCGCCTTCCTCGCTGACCATCATCAACTAGGCTGATTCCGGCCGCTTGCTAGCCTAATATAATGCCACTATACCATTCAGCCCTGGTACACCCCAAGTCTAGTCTGGGGTGGCTGAAACTGTGAGTCATGAGCCGGGTCCACAAGGTCTCCATGAAGTCTCGGAAGGGTGTGGGGGTAATCCTCCATGCCCCATACCTCCTTACACTGTCCGCTATCAACCTAGCAGTAGTGGCAATATCCTACCAAGTAGTCTAGTCATCCCGCACCATATAGGGCAAGTGGTATGTAAGGCTTCCCGGTGAATCTGAGTACTAGCAAGTCCTTAGGGATGACCAAGCCAGAATGTCTTCATCAGGGTTTCCATTTGCCGTGCCACCATAGCACCTCCACCCCAGGCTCCTCCCATCACAGGTTCACACCCAGGACCACCTCATATACCATTTACCCACCACAGGTATCCATTCTAGGGGTGCCTAGGTAGCACCACATGGTAAGACTTGCCCCAGGCTCATCATATACTCCAACTTGGTCGACACAACCCTCACCCTCCACACACCCAAGTCACACATGTAGCACTCACCCCATAGTCCAGATAACACCAGTTTCCACCACGCCTTAATGTAGTATAAGCATAGTAGAAGTGTAAGCAATGAATTATAGCAGTAAGCGTGTGTCTAGCCTATTAGCAGGGCATATAGGGGTATGGTTGCATCAAGGTAAAGGCCATCAAATAAGCATACTACCTTGCAAGTCCTATCATAGTATGATTATAACAGTAAAGTAAAGCAATAGCAGTTCTATATTAGCCATGCGTAATAGGTGCTACGAGATTAGGTGGGATGTGGCACCTTCAGTGTAGTCGTCTCCATACTCCTCATGGTACTCATGATCCTCGTTCGTCTGATTCTCCTCCGAGTCTACAACGATCGTATTATAGTCACGTTAGCGACGTCTATAGAATAGCACAAAGAAGCAATGAAACTTCAAAAGATCCAAATGCACTCAAACATGGGTTCATTGTGTAAAGCTCGATTTTAGATGAATTTTGGTCCTAGTTTTGTATTTTTCTGAGGTCGTATGAATTAGTTATGAATTTCCGAAGTTTAAATCATTTCGAAAAATGGAAAAGGCCGAATTAATTCTGGGCTGACATGTGTCACGGTGTGACTGGTCCACGTGGCATGCTGACGTTAGCATGATGTCAGCATAACATCATCATCTCGGTTCTGAGCTGACAGGTGGGGTCCAGCTGACGTCAGCATGACGTCAGCAACATCATCAGTTCTGATAGGTGGGTCCAGGGACTCTTGGGTCACTAACATGTGGGTCTGGTCAAAGTCAACATCAGTCAACAGGCGAGTCAACAGTCAATGGTCAATGGTTAGGGTCACTGACGTGTGGGGCCAGGGCTGCCGACGTCAGCAGCTGATGTCATCATGACGTCAGCATGATGTCACCCTGGCTATGTTGGCTTCTGACGTGTGGGTCCTGCTTGACGTTAGCATGACATCATCATCTGACATGTGGGCCCAGAGTGTCTGTGCCATAAACATGTGGCGCCAGGTTAATGGTCAACGTTGACCGGTCAACGGTCAACTCGAACTAGGTTTCAAACGGGCTCTGGTGGGCTCAGGTTGGGCTGGTCTGGGCCGGGCTGACCCAGACATGTGGCAGGCTATGACGTAGCCACGTCACAACCTTGGGCCTCCACTAGGCTGTGGTCTACAGCTTGCAGTCCATGGTGGATGCGTGTGCCGGTCTACGGTGGACTACTTCTCCTTCGAGTGAACCGCGTCTACCCTTCTTCTCTCTCTCTGTGGTCCATGTGCGCCTGGTGCATGCGCTTGTGGCTGGCGAGGGGAATTCAACTGCCTCCTCTCCCACCATGCTTCCATTGATGGTGAGTTCACCAGCAAGCTCCCATAGCAGCGCTGGTGTCCAATTGAGGAGGGGAAAAACTCCCCCACGCCATGGCGACTGCGATAGTGGGGTCAAAGTGGTGGCCAAAGCTTCCTAGGGCCTTGGCCATGGTGATCAGTGGCTCGAGCACGACGGTGGCATTGGTGTGGTGGCTACGGCGTCGGAGAGGCATTTTGGTGGGGCGGGTGAGCTTCTACGGATCTGTGGGGACACGGCAAGGGCGTCCAGGACTCAAGGTGGGGCTTCGGGTTCCCATGTGGCCGGTAGGTGCTCCCCGGCAGCATGGTGACAACGGCGAGGCACGCGAGAGCACTACGGGGCTCCGGTGGGGCAGTCATGGCGTGATCGCAGGTGTGCGCATGGGTGCGTGTGTACCTAGAGGCCGGAGATGGCCCTGGCCTATGCACTCCTGGTGTGGAGCGCCATGGCCGACACGGTGTGGTTCGATAGTGAGTAGGGGAAAGATTGGGGGCTCACCATTGGTGTCGTAGGAGATAGGGTGGTGATGCAATGGCGGTTCGAGGCCGTGTAGCTCCGGAAGCCGTGCAGCACTGCTATAGGCAATCATGGCATTGGCTCCTGCTCCGGCGGCTTCGAAGGTGCTCCAATGGTGCCTCCTTCTTCCTCCTCCCTCTCCCTTCCTTCTTCCTCGCCCTTCTCTGGCTCGGGTGTGCACAGGATGGCCACAAAGTGGCGGCAGGGCGTTGAGAGAGCTCAGGGCACCCAGGGCCGGGGCTTTATAGCCGATCGGGGAACGGTGGAGCCCAGTGAATGGTGAATGGGGATCAAGGGTGATCAGAGGTGCATGCTTGCATCCAATAGCCCGCATGTGGTTGCGTGGGCGTTGTGCCAAGGGGACAAGGTCATGCCCTGGGCATGACCCCCTGGCCCACCCCTGCCAGTGCTGTCGGGGCTTGGTTGGAGGCGTGAGCGGCGTGGGGGAGGAAGACGACACTATGGATGGGGGTGGCTGACATGCGAGGCCAAGTGGCAGTGGCAGCAAGGGAAAGCGAGGAGGCGCGCGGGCATGGGCGACGCGCGCTGGGCTGCTTGCTAGGCTGGCCATGCGAGTTGGGCCAGCCTGCTGCTGCGCGCGCAGGCTGGGCTGCTTGCTGGGCTGCTGCGCGCTGGTGGGCCAAGAGGCTTCTTCTTCTTCTTTTCTTTTTCCTTTTTCTTTTTTCTTTTTCTTCTTCCTTGTTTTGAATTCAAATTTGGTTTGAAATTTGAATTCCAAATTGGTGTACCTTTTAGATATGATGCCCATATCATTTTTATATATATTAGGAATTTATTTAGCTATTTTGTATAACAAAAATAGGTGTAGTTTTGTTATACACAAATGGAAATAGTTTTCTTTTTAAACATTTATCCATTGGTTTGAATAATAATTACTTTATGGTGTGTTTCTTTAAAGGAGTTTTTAGGCATTACATAAAGCAGATGAAAATCTAAATCACCATGTGAGTTAACAATATATGCTATGTTTCATTTGTTAGTGTAACACCCCAGGTGTTTGCCACCAGTTAAGCAATGGGTTGAGCTCAAACATGACATGTTAAGTGGTGATGACGGTGTCAAGATCAATTCTACAAGAGCGGGCTCCAACTTAAACTTGGGCAACACACCTTTGCTTGCTTATTGGCCCTTTTCAGATATATATACCTAAGTAATGTTGAAGGTGCTTCTTTCATGTGCCTCACCTCAATTTCCACCCACATGGATGATTGGAAAAGTTTCATAAAGTTTGGAATCAAGAAATCACATGAAATGACAAGTTATGTCCTCGCCCGAATTACTTTATTAGGTGAATAAGAACATGTAATGACAAACAAACATTGCAACCTTGCTCAAACAACTCTACTTACACTTGTGAATAAAAGTTATGAAGGGTTCGTGCTGAGCGGAGGACAAGAAAATACCTCCATCGGTCTAAAACTTGGATTTAAGCTTTACCGTGATGCTACTTTGACCTGTGTTGACCAATCACTTATACTACTTGCATGGAGTTGCACCTTAAATCAAAGTTGAAGTTTGAGTAGAGTAGAGCAAACTTTGTTTAATGGTCAAGAGCTAGATCAGCTTTGAAGCAAGTCAAACCGAGCCCTCAAGTTGGAATCCATGGCTGTTTTGGAGCTCGAAAAATTGGCTAAGTCTGGGATGCCTGAATTTCACGATTTCAGTTTTCATGTAGCCCTCTTCGGAGCCTTGTATCTCTCCAACCAGGCCGAATCAGACTTTGAAGCTTTAATAAAAGTTGGAGCGGGTATGTAGATCTAAAACTTTTATTAATAGAGTTTTTGCTAACTCATCGTGGTTTAGGAGTTACAGAGGCACGAAATATGAGTTTCAGTGGTATGTTTGAGGTAGAATTGAAAATTTGAATTTTATGAACAGTGTCATCACCGTCACCGTGCTGGCTGTTCGCGCCGCGTGGCTCGGCTTCGCTGCACTCGCTGCCACCTGCGGTGCCCTTGCTGCCACCTTACCGTGCTTAAGTCCAGGACCAGCACCTTCCTCTCCACTCACTCCCTCTCCATTCTCCCTCTCCCTTCCTCTGCATTTTTTTTTCTCTTTCCCTTGCTGAGCCAGACACGGCGACCGCAGGCAGCCATTGCCGCTGCCGCAAATGCACCGTAGCAACCACGCCGTCCTTCGGTTCCAAGACCTACAGCTGCTCCAACCTCGCCTCGGTAACTCCCTCGTTGTCTAGTCCCCAAGCTCTAACCGGCAGCCCCTCCTCTGTCGCAGTTCGCCGCCACGGCAGTTCGTCCTCGCCGGTGCCGCGGCCAGGCTGCTGCTGGCTGCAGCCGGCCGATCAAGGGTCAGGCGCGGCCGGGGGCTGGCCACAGCCGGATCCCAGCGCCCCAGGTCCAACCCCGACGCCCCCCCTTGCAAGCTGACCCGACGACGCTGCCCCTTCACGGCGTCCGGCGTCGTGAGGTTGAAGAAGACGGGGTGAATTGTAAATAGAAGCTCTTTCATGTGTTCACTTTGCATAAAAGCCAGACACATGTATTTACATATATGGGCTTTGTTGGTTTCTAAGATTTCCAGGGTTCCTAATGCAAAAGTATTTTCCTTTTTCTGATTAATCTTTTCTTTTGCAGATTTCTGTGCTTAACTTTGGAAAATCGTAATAAATAGTAGAAAAATCGTAAAATAACAAATGTGGACTTTTTGGAATCCTTGTGAAATTCTCTATGAACTAGATCTATAATATGTCAGGTTTTAGTTTAAAGTTTTAGCTGTAAAAATAGATTTGTGCAGTCAGGGTTTGAATGCTAGTCTTACTTGTTTTTTTTTATAACTGCAGTTGATGTGCTCAAATAAATGTGAAATTTTTGTGGAGTGCTACTAAGGTGATTGTTGTTGTCTGGTAAAAATTTCATGAGTTTAGGATTTATAGTTTAAGAGTTATAAAAATAACAAATGCCCTGTTTTGATTTGCTCCTATTATGAACAGTTCTGCATGTTTGAATTAATTGGCTCAGTTAAGTTATGAATCATGATTTGATGACAATACATGAGTTTTAGTACTTTTCTTAAGATTTCCAAAAAGTTAAATATCATGATTTTTGGCTAAGTAGATCTTGAGTTATACTTGCTTAAATCTCTGTGGCTGTTTCTGCCCAAACCCAGACAGGGTTTCCTTGTTCTTACTGTGGGGCCTTCTTAGTAGTAGCATTAGCTTTAGGTGTTTACAACAAAGTTGTTTATAATTTGCTAAGCTTTCTAAAGAGTCTAGAAACACATTTATTGGACATGTATAACTCCATTTATAGCTGTTTAAAGTGGCATGTCAGTTTCTGTCTATGTTTTGGACAGAGATGCAATTATTGGATTAATTGACCCTTCTAACTGTAGAATCATCTTAATATGAGAATAAGAAAGTTGTAGGTAACTTCCTAAGCTTTTCAAAAAGTTATGGCTCATGTTTGCTAGAGGTCTAGAACTCCAGTTATGCTTCTCTGAAGATGCTATCAGTTTTCTATACTACTGCTGTTGGGCTGGATTTGCAGTTTTGCTTGTGCAATTATTTTCGTGGTGTAAATGATGTTTGCTATGGTTGTAGTGAATACAAAAGTTGTAGAAAATTTCATACTCTTGCTTGTGTTCAAATTGTAAGACCATAGGCCTGATAGTTTAGGAGTTACATGACTTTTAAGTCTTCTATCAAGTTTTGATTTTATTCTGAGCAGATCTGAAAGATGCTAGTGTTTGATCTAGTTCTTAGTTGAATGAGTTTTTGGTGATAATAACAAAGTTGTAGATAATTCATGTATCTAGATTTTGTTAAAATTTGGTGGTATTTGGCCAAGTAGTTTGTGAGTTATGCCTGTTTAAAGTTGGGTTACAGAATTGATTACTCTCTGTCTTGTTTAGACCAGTTTCTGTAAATGGGTATATTTGACTTAGTTAACTTGAGAATCATGCTAAGATGATTAAATATGAATTGTAGATAATTTCATAAGCTTTCCAGAATGTCTTCTTTAAAGTCATTTGGATTTGTGTAACTCCAGTTATAGCTAAATCTTGTAGCTGCTATTTGCATGTCCAGAAATTGACAGATTCCAATTGTAGTTGTTTGCTTGTATATTGCTAAGTGTGGCTCATACCTTTGATGATGGTTGAGTTAGAGTACCTGAGATCTTGGGAAACTTGTGTCATGCTTGGTGTTGTCATCTTCTTTGCTATCGTGGCATGATAAATTGTGCGATATTTATAGTAAGCAATGCGAAGTGCTTGTGCATGTTAACGTAACCTTGTGCTTGTCTTACTTACTGCCTGCGATGCATTGTCTATTGCACTTCCATGTATTCATACGCATGCATCTTGCATCTCATTTAGGTATGCTAGATGAACCACGTGAAGGATGAGATGTTGGAGCCAAACCCAAAGACGATGTTTGATGGATCTGTCCCGTAGATGGAAGGACTAAGCCAGTGCTAGGGCCGGAGATGTCACCAAGTCGGTGCAAGCTAACTGAACTGACTTGTGTCGGATCCCAGGCAAGCCCCGGAGCATTCTAAGCCTCCCAGTATTTTACAAATGATTACTTAAGTATTTATTATTGATGCATTAGGTTATAAGAGTTGAATGAAACCACTGGATGCATATACATTCCTTGTCCAGATATTACACCTTTAACCGGTATAGGTCCAGGATCGGATATATGCTTAGCCCTGCTTAGACCGGTAGAAGTCGGGTGATGTCCTGTCACCTGCGAGATATAGGGGGATACCAGAGCACGGTTGGCTATATTGGCTATCGTGGAACAGAACCATGGGGTAAAAGAAAATCGAGACCGGGCGGGATGTCGATAGTGAAGCAACAAGACGTGGAGGTCTTGGGTGTGGATCTATCCCCGTCCGTGTCGATTAAGGACCGTACCGTTGTTGGCGCTTCTGACAAGATTGAACGCATGCCTCTCACTTAGCTGGCCGGATAACTCATTCCGACCGCGAAGCCGAGTAGCTCAACTCAGGCCGAGACCCGTTCTGTTGTGCGCTCCTTCCGGGGGACGATCAGACTAAGCCCAAGGGCAGGCTAGGCCTGAACGTCCTGGCATCTGGTGTCCCAGATTGTGCGGCGCGGTACGGACCCGCGAAATGTGTACCTGAGTTGTACCAAAGGTGACCTAAGGTGACCGTTGATCTGGTCTGCCTGGGTTTGTGTTAGGAATAAATTCCCAGCTGGTTGAAATCGATTCGAATCGCCGTCTCTCCCGGATAGTGAGAAACTTGGCTAGTCCCAACATCGTAGTAATTGGATTATGGAATGTGATGGTTCGGATAAACATGGAATTACTATACCTGCTATGGTTACTATTGTATGCTCTAAAAAGATATACCACATGTTTGGCACAGGATAGTTGCTAATCTAGAGATGGATAGTTCTAATTAACTTGATGACAGAATTATAATTGTATAATTGAGTTAATCGCTTTTTATGCAAAATGTTGTCAAGCTACCTCCACTTATAAAGCCTTGCATACTCCTTGGAGTCAATTTTATTTCTAGTTTATGACGGGTAAGTCTAGCTGAGTACATTCGAGTACTCAGGGTTTATCCCACCATGTTGCAGGTGAGGTTTCGGCCTGTTGAAGATGGTGGCTAACCACCGGTGGGCTCGGTGACTCTATATTCACTTCTCATCTACATGCTTTTGTCTGAGGATGTCACTTATGCTAGCAATGTATTTGAAACTCATATTAATGAAATCCTTCGAAAGCAATGTTCTTTTCACTAATCGGTTTTGAAATCCAGACTTGTATTATTATTTATGAACCTATTTGTAATATTATTTCCGCTGCAACTCTGCGTATGTGATGTGTATTTGCTTAATCACGCGATCTTGGTTGTGATGTTGATTTACCGAGGTCCTGCGTGACACTCGGCGGACTACCGGGTTTATATAAGTGAGAGTATGCGCGTGTCAACGTGTTAAGCGGGGACAGCCATACTTGAGCTTGTATAAATTGGACGGTTCTGTCACAGCTAGTATCAGAGCGAGATTAAGCATAATACTGACAGGTACATAGTTTTAAAAGCCAAGTTTTGGTTTTAAAAAGTCTATTTTAACTAAAACTTTAGCTACAGACAAATTTGTCAAAACTTATTTGCAAAACTATGCTAGCGACATCCTCTTTATGCCCAGTTAAGGACTATTAGGTGGCTATCTAAGTACTAACTGTGGGGGTTTACTTCTTGCAAATTTTACTTTCGTCGTCCATACGGCGTGCTATTGTATGGATGCCATTCGCTTGAATGATAATGTATGGATCAATTGCCTCTACGCCTAGGTAAGTGTGAGTTGTGAGAGCGTGACCGTCCAACTATCGGTCTAGGGGAGAGTTAGATATGGTTACTGGAATATTTACATGTTACACACATGTATATATGAAGGTACTTAATTGTGGGTATATCTATCGGGTAGCTATGGATACCGAAGTATATATATCTGGGGATGTATATATGGGAAGTATCTTAGTTTACTGCTTTCATTGTGTGCTTATTTATCTCTTGTGTGGATGGGCTACAATGAATTTTCCTACAGGTACGCTAACCATGAATGCGTAGCTTGAATGTAGCTGACGACTAGCTATATGTCGAGAGAGTACGTGTTATGCCACCGACATAGAACGTGATTGCCGCCTTAGGCTAGCAATTTGGTGAGGGCGAATAGGACGAGCATGCATCATGATTGTGCTTATGCATAAATATGCTTCCCTCACCTTGTTCTAATACTAGGTAACTTGTGATCAATGTGATGTTACTATCTTCCCTATGTGAAGATAGATAAAATGCCTTGTACCATGTCGCTTGAATAGCTGTGCTTGAAGATAGGATGTGATTAGCTTTGCTTTGTATGTTTGCTTCCAAAGGAAATAGATGACAAGATGATAGTTAGCAAAAAGTTCACCTCTTTGAAAACTAAATTGCTTAATGTAGGTAAAACTTGTTTTGTAGAGATATCCACCTACTCAGTAAAAAGGAAATAACAGACAATAGTACCTTACCACCATGTTTTACATGATATGTGTAGTAGTGTTGCTGTAGGTGACTACTTGTTAGGTGCGAGCTTTGTGCTTAATAATAGTCATTTAAGCTAATTGGATTGAGTGTTTCGAAAGGCGTGTTTAAGGCCAGGATGTAGGTGTGGATGCTCGTTATCTAGGTAGTGCCGTAGCTGTCACTCTTTTGTCCTCGGTAAGCATACGAGTGTTGAAGAGCACTATCCTAGAACAACGTCCAAGTTTTGGTAATCTCATGGTTGTCGTTTTCAATTAAGTTCTCTCTTAGGAGCCTGAGCCTGTACATGTGGTTGCTAGCCATTGAACGTTGTGCTACGAAGACCTTTATCCATGTCTTTGCTTGACCTTAGGCCCAAGCTTAGCTCCCTTCTTTGCTTTCATGTGTCATGGTTGTCCCACTCTTGTGTGGAAGGACCTTGCTCCGAAATCCTTGTCGGACTTCATTGCTCCTTCTCCTATTGATGATCTGGTGCAACATTAATCGCTATCTACTCTGGCTTTGGAACCTTTTCCTCATAGATCCTGTCATTGCTTTATCAACTAGATCCCTAGTCAGTGCAATGGCTCTGTCCCTTGAATCTCATTTGTTTGTCCCCAACTCTTTCAAGTCTCTGAATATTTATCAATCTTGACCTCATGTTGCTACTCGACAAGACCAAATCTCATGTTAATCTTGACCTGGTAATCACTTGGTGGACACAAGGCGTATATGGAAATTAAGTAAGAGTCCCCTACTCAATGGTCTTTAGTAATTAGGCTATGTTCTCTTGCGCTATGTTTTGATCTTCAGATCGCTTCCTTGTTGACTCCTAACCTTGTGACTACCTTTGTTGCTATCCCTCCTTCTCGTTGTGCTTGCTCTTAGGCAACCAAATTTGTGCTACATGAGAATGCGTGTGGGTTGTATGTTCAGTAATGGTGCCACGATTAGCAATCTACGGTGCCGTGATGAAACCGAGGACATCCTGTGGACTGCAGCCACAAGGTTGTGCTGCTCGGCACGCGCTGGTATCGAAGTTTCTAGTCATGATCCATTGCAGGACTACATCGATGTGTTATTTTCACATGAGCTCCTTCTTGATTATCTCTCCTTATCTTATCAAAAGATCTGTACGTTGAACTAGATACCATAGGACTTCCTTCTGGAGTCGTCCAAAGGATAACCTTTGAAGAACAGGTCACTGACATAAACCATAACAAACTGCAAGACGGTAGACAAGTGACTCTACTTGACGGTCCCTGTAATGACGTCGATCATCTAGTGAGCAACTTATGTCATTCTTGTTGGATTACAAAGGAGGCTTCAATGTCCAATGTAGTTCAACAAAGCTAGTTTTGCTATAATGTTAGTCAAATCAACTTACTGCGTCACTGCACCATAAAGTCAAATTGTGCTCAACCTGCTTAATAGTGTACTATTTCTCTGTATGGTGAATAACTACAACCTTTGTTGCCTTCCAGACCTCGCTGTCATCCTTCTTTGGCAAGGATTTACAAGACGGACTTGTTCTTTGGTACCTTCCAGGTGTTTTTACCCAAGAGGTTGCATCAGATTCAACCCAGATCACTGTTGCAACTTAGATCCAAAGGCTCCCTAAGGAATGATCATTGAGAACGTTGAGCCAACAGAGTCAGCTACTACGATTACCACTCACTCAGCAGACTCAGGCCATGCAATATTGTTATCAAAGAAAGAGCACTGCGCACATGGAACATTATGTAGCTTTCCATCACTTGACATTTGAGTGATTGCACCGCTACAACCAGTTTGGATATTGGTTAACTAGCTTCTCATACCCTCAAAGGACGTTTACCCGTTTATGATCACATCCTTTACGAGAAGTTGTACTCAAGCCACTTTTGTAGAGAACTGCTTTTCAAACCTTGGGAACAAATATAGCACCGTTGCAAGGAGTATCCGTCAACAGGCTGCGGTCTAGTGCAAAGTCCATATGGTCTGTACTATATCCACTTGTGAAGTAGATGTTACAAGTATTTGGTACACACTTGTATCACTCTTCGTACATCGAGGACGAAGTACATAGGACAGTGCTATCTTGGATTTCTTCCAAAGTAACAATACTTCATGAAGGTCAACGAAGGAAATTCTTTAGACAAAACTTACTATGAAGGACAAGTATCAAAAAGTGTCGTAACCAAATTAGCCTCTCTAATACTCCAAAGTTAAGTAGCCTAATGCTATCACTGATGTTGGAAACTGGTTGACATGTTTCTCTTCTCTTAAAAGTCTATTGCACCGAATCTCGGGACGCGATTCCTTTAAGGGGGGAGGGCTATAACACCCCAGGTGTTTGCCACCAGTTAAGCAATGGGTTGAGCTCAAACATGACATGTTAAGTGGTGATGACGGTGTCAAGATCAATTCTACAAGAGCGGGCTCCAACTTAAACTTGGGCAACACACCTTTGCTTGCTTATTGGCCCTTTTCAGATATATATACCTAAGTAATGTTGAAGGTGCTTCTTTCATGTGCCTCACCTCAATTTCCACCCACATGGATGATTGGAAAAGTTTCATAAAGTTTGGAATCAAGAAATCACATGAAATGACAAGTTATGTCCTCGCCTGAATTACTTTATTAGGTGAATAAGAACATGTAATGACAAACAAACATTGCAACCTTGCTCAAACAACTCTACTTACACTTGTGAATAAAAGTTATGAAGGGTTCGTGCTGAGCGGAGGACAAGAAAATGCCTCCATCGGTCTAAAACTTGGATTTAAGCTTTACCGTGATGCTACTTTGACCTGTGTTGACCAATCACTTATACTACTTGCATGGAGTTGCACCTTAAATCAAAGTTGAAGTTTGAGTAGAGTAGAGCAAACTTTGTTTAATGGTCAAGAGCTAGATCAGCTTTGAAGCAAGTCAAACCGAGCCCTCAAGTTGGAATCCATGGCTGTTTTGGAGCTCGAAAAATTGGCTAAGTCTGGGATGCCTGAATTTCACGATTTCAGTTTTCATGTAGCCCTCTTCGGAGCCTTGTATCTCTCCAACCAGGCCGAATCAGACTTTGAAGCTTTAATAAAAGTTGGAGCGGGTATGTAGATCTAAAACTTTTATTAATAGAGTTTTTGCTAACTCATCGTGGTTTAGGAGTTACAGAGGCACGAAATATGAGTTTCAGTGGTATGTTTGAGGTAGAATTGAAAATTTGAATTTTATGAACAGTGTCATCACCGTCACCGTGCTGGCTGTTCGCGCCGCGTGGCTCGGCTTCGCTGCACTCGCTGCCACCTGCGGTGCCCTTGCTGCCACCTTACCGTGCTAAGTCCAGAGGACCAGCACCTTCCTCTCCACTCACTCCCTCTCCATTCTCCCTCCCCCTTCCTCTGCATTTTTTTTTCTCTTTCCCTTGCTGAGCCAGACACGGCGACCGCAGGCAGCCATTGCCGCTGCCGCAAAATGCACCGTAAGCAACCACGCCGTCCTTCGGTTCCAAGACCTACAGCTGCTCCAACCTCGCCTGGGTAACTCCCTCGTTGTCTAGTCCCCAAGCTCTAACCGGCAAGCCCCTCCTCTGTCGCAGGTTCGCCGCCACGGCAGTTCGTCCTCACCGGTGCCGCGGCCAGGCTGCTGCTGGCTGCAGCAGGCCGATCAAGGGTCAGGCGCGGCCGGGGCTGGCCCACAGCCGGATCCCAGTGCCCCAGGTCCAACCCCGACGCCCCCCCTTGCAAGCTGACCCGACGACGCTGCCCCTTCACGGCGTCCGGCGTCGTGAGGTTGAAGAAGACGGGGTGAATTGTAAATAGAAGCTCTTTCATGTGTTCACTTTGCATAAAAGCCAGACACATGTATTTACATATATGGGCTTTGTTGGTTTCTAAGATTTCTAGGGTTCCTAATGCAAAAGTATTTTCCTTTTTCTGATTAATATTTTCTTTTGCAGATTTCTGTGCTTAACTTTGGAAAATCGTAATAATTAGTAGAAAAATCGTAAAATAACAAATGTGCACTTTTTGGAATCCTTGTGAAATTATCTATGAACTAGATCTATAATATGTCAGGTTTTAGTTTAAAGTTTTAGCTGTAAAAATGGATTTGTGCAGTCAGGGTTTGAATGCTAGTCTTACTTGTTTTTTTTTATAACTGCAGTTGATGTGCTCAAATAAATGTGAACTTTTTGTGGAGTGCTACTAAGGTGATTGTTGTTGTCTGGTAAAAATTTCATGAGTTTAGGATTTATAGTTTAAGAGTTATAAAAATAACAAATGCCCTGTTTTGATTTGCTCCTATTCTGAACAGTTCTGAATGTTCGAATTAATTGGCTCAGTTAAGTTATGAATCATGATTTGATGACAATACATGAGTTTTAGTACTTTTCTTAAGCTTTCCAAAAAGTTAAATATCATGATTTTTGGCTAAGTAGATCTTGAGTTATACTTGCTTAAATCTCTGTGGCTGTTTCTGCCCAAACCCAGACAGGGTTTCCTTGTTCTTACTGTGGGGCCTTCTTAGTAGTAGAATTAGCTTTAGGTATTTACAACAAAGTTGTTTATAATTTGCTAAGCTTTCTAAAGAGTCTAGAAACACATTTATTGGAC
This sequence comes from Miscanthus floridulus, assembly GCF_019320115.1. Lineage (NCBI taxonomy): Eukaryota > Viridiplantae > Streptophyta > Magnoliopsida > Poales > Poaceae > Miscanthus > Miscanthus floridulus. The sequence continues at coordinate 18,269,676 of NC_089590.1, forward strand.
ATGTATAACTCCATTTATAGCTGTTTAAAGTGGCATGTCAGTTTCTGTCTATGTTTTGGACAGAGATGCAATTATTGGATTAATTGACCCTTCTAACTGTAGAATCATCTTAATATGAGAATAAGAAAGTTGTAGGTAACTTCCTAAGCTTTTCAAAAAGTTATGGCTCATGTTTGCTAGAGGTCTAGAACTCCAGTTATGCTTCTCTGAAGATGCTATCAGTTTTCTATACTACTCCTGTTGGGCTGGATTTGCAGTTTTGCTTGTGCAATTATTTTCGTGGTGTAAATGATGTTTGCTATGGTTGTAGTGAATACAAAAGTTGTAGAAAATTTCATTCTCTTGCTTGTGTTCAAATTGTAAGACCATAGGCCTGATAGTTTAGGAGTTACATGACTTTTAAGTCTTCTATCAAGTTTTGATTTTATTCTGAGCAGATCTGAAAGATGCTAGTGTTTGATCTAGTTATTAGTTGAACGAGTTTTTGGTGATAATAACAAAGTTGTAGATAATTCATGTATCTAGATTTTGTTAAAATTTGGTGGTATTTGGCCAAGTAGTTTGTGAGTTATGCCTGTTTAAAGTTGGGTTACAGAATTGATTACTCTCTGTCTTGTTTAGACCAGTTTCTGTAAATGGGTATATTTGACTTAGTTAACTTGAGAATCATGCTAAGATGATTAAATATGAATTGTAGATAATTTCATAAGCTTTCCAGAATGTCTTCTTGCAAGTCATTTGGATTTGTGTAACTCCAGTTATAGCTAAATCTTGTAGCTGTTGTTTGCATGTCCAGAAATTGACATATTCCAATTGTAGTTGTTTGCTTGTATATTTTTAAGTGTGGCTCATACCTTTGATGATGGTTGAGTTAGAGTACCTGAGATCTTGGGAAACTTGTGTCATGCTTGGTGTTGTCATCTTCTTTGCTATCGTGGCATGATAAATTGTGCGATATTTATAGTAAGCAATGCGAAGTGCTTGTGCATGTTAACGTAACCTTGTGCTTGTCTTACTTACTGCCTGTGATGCATTGTCTATTGCACTTCCATGTATTCATACGCATGCATCTTGCATCTCATTTAGGTACGCTAGATGAACCACGTGAAGGATGAGATGTTGGAGCCAAACCCGAAGACGATGTTTGATGGATCTGTCCCGAAGATGGAAGGACTAAGCCAGTGCTAGGGCCAGAGATGTCACCAAGTCGGTGCAAGCTAACTGAACTGACTTGTGTCGGATCCCAGGCAAGCTCCAGAGCATTCTAAGCCTCCCAGTATTTTACAAATGATTACTTAAGTATTTATTATTGATGCATTAGGTTATAAGAGTTGAATGAAACCACTGGATGCATATACATTCCTTGTCTAGATATTACACCTTTAACCGGTATAGGTCCAGGATCGGATATATGCTTAGCCCTACTTAGACCGGTAGAAGTCAGGTGATGTCCTGTCACCTGTGAGATATAGGGGGATACCAGAGCATGGTTGGCTATATTGGCTATCGTGGAACAGAACCATGGGGTAAAAGAAAATCGAGACCGGGCGGGATGTCGATAGTGAAGCAACAAGACGTGGAGGTCTTGGGTGTGGATCTATCCCCGTCCGTGTCGATTAAGGACCGTACCGTTGTTGGCGCTTCTGACAAGATTGAACGCATGCCTCTCACTTAGCTGGCCGGATAACTCGTTCCGACCGCGAAGCCGAGTAGCTCAACTCAGGCCGGGACCCGTTCTGTTGTGCGCTCCTTCTGGGGGACGATCAGACTGAGCCCAAGGGCAGGCTAGGCCTGAACGTCCTGGCATCTGGTGTCCCAGATTGTGCGGCGCGGTACGGACCCGCGAAATGTGTACCTGAGTTGTACCAAAGGTGACCTAAGGTGACCGTTGATCTGGTCTGCCTGGGTTTGTGTTAGGAATAAATTCCCAGCTGGTTGAAATCGATTCGAATCGCCGTCTCTCCCGGATAGTGAGAAACTTGGCTAGTCCCAACATCGTAGTAATTGGATTATGGAATGTGATGGTTCGGATAAACATGGAATTACTATACCTGCTATGGTTACTATTGTATGCTCTAAAAAGATATACCACATGTTTGGCACAGGATAGTTGCTAATCTAGAGATGGATAGTTCTAATTAACTTGATGACAGAATTATAATTGTATAATTGAGTTAATCGCTTTTTATGCAAAATGTTGTCAAGCTACCTCCACTTATAAAGCCTTGCATACTCCTTGGAGTCAATTTTATTTCTAGTTTATGATGGGTAAGTCTAGCTGAGTAGATTCGAGTACTCAGGGTTTATCCCACCATGTTGCAGGTGAGGTTTCGGCCTGTTGAAGATGGTGGCTAACCACCGGTGGGATCGGTGACTCTATATTCACTTCTCATCTACATGCTTTTGTCTGAGGATGTTACTTATGCTAGCAATGTATTTGAAACTCATATTAATGAAATCCTTCGAAAGCAATGTTGTTTTCACTAATCGGTTTTGAAATCTAGACTTGTATTATTATTTATGAACCTATTTGTAATATTATTTCCGCTGCAACTCTACGTATGTGATGTGTATTTGCTTAATCACGTGATCTTGGTTGTGATGTTGATTTACCGAGGTCCTGCGTGACACTCGGCGGACTACCGGGTTTATATAAGTGAGAGTATGCGCGTGTCAACGTGTTAAGCGGGGACAGCCATACTTGAGCTTGTATAAATTGGGCGGTTCTATCACAGTTAGTATTTAAATAAACATGATTAACAATGGCATGCCATGCTTGTGTGATGACTTAGGTTGGGGTTAGTCCTAATGCATCTCTTAGGTTGGGTTTCTATACATGACACTCATCATCGCATGGGAGTTTTTAAGAAAAATTTTGTAGTTGGTATTTTTAGTGTATGGATTTTTGGGTTGTTACAGTCCTACCCCCTTAACAGAATCTCGTCCCCAAGATTAAAGCGTAATGTACTCTTCGAAAAGGTAAGGATAGTGTAGCCAGAGGTCAGACTCTTTCTCCCATGTTGCTTCTCTCTGTGTGATTGCTCCATTGGATCTTGCACATTGGAATAGTCTTGCTTCGGGTCTCTTTGGTATCTCTGCCTAGAATTCTGATAGGATGTTCTTTATACTCAAGTGTATCTTGAATATCAAGTGTATCAGTTGGAACTACTTCATCGGGCACTCTCAAACACTTGCGTAGCTGTGAGACATGGAATACAGGATGTACACCCATCAATTCCTCGGGTAGCTCAAGTTTGTAGGTGAGCTTTCCAATCCTCTTGCAAATCTTGTATGGGCCAACAAATCTAGGGGCAAGCTTTCCTTTCACCTAGAATCTGATAGTTCTACATAGCGGGGATACCTTTAGATAGACGAAATCTCCCACATTGAACTCAAGTTCTCTTCTCCTTTTGTTAGCGTAGCTCTTGTATCGACTTTGAGCAATTCTCAAATTCTTCTTCACTTGCGCAACTCCTTCTGCATCATGAATCTTAGTGGAGTCAAAGAACGACCTTTCTCTCGGTTGGGCCCACATCAAAGGTGTCTTACAAGGTCTACCATATAGAGCTTCAAATGGCGACATCTTGATACTGGCTTGGTAGCTGTTGTTGTAAGAGAACTCTGCATAGGGTAGGCATTTCTCCCAATCAGAGCCATAGTTCAGTACACTAGCACGAAGCATGTCTTCTAAGATCTGATTTACTCATTCTGTCTGTCCATCTGTCTGTGAGTGATAAGCGGTACTGAAATTAAGTTTGGTTCTAATGGACTTGTGCAGAGCTTCCCAGAATTGGGACACAAACTAAGGACCATGATCAGATACAATACTAGAGGGGGCTCCATGCAGTCTAAGAATATGCTCAACATATAGATCTGCTAATTTTTTGGCATTGGTCTTGGTCTTAACTGGTACAAAGTGAGCAATCTTGGTCAAACGATCAACAATCACCCAGATAGAATCATTGTCTTTCTATGAACGGGGCAATCCAACTATGAAATCTATGGATATGCTCTCCCATTTCCACTAGGGAACATCAAGAGGCTTTAGCAAACCTGCAGGCCTTTGATGTTCAGCCTTGACTCTATTATAGGTGTCACATCATGCCACATGTCCTGCAATGTCTATCTTCATGCCTTTCCACCAGAACTATTTCTTTAGGTCTTGATACATCTTTGAACCTCCAGGGTGAATACAGTACTTGGAATCGTGAGCTTCTGACAAAATTTCCTCTCATAGTACCGGGTTAGATGGAACATAGATTCTATTCTTGAACCAGATGGTTCCTTGTTCATCTTCCTGGTGGTTGGTCTTGTAGCCTAGTTTCATCAGACCACGGAGATATTCGATCTCTTCATAACTTTTATGAGCTTGATGGATATGATCTATGAGATCATACTATATGCGGAGCTCATTTAAGAAGCCATGCGGTAGTATCTCAAGTTGGAAATCTTCGATCTCATCCTTGAGCTCAGGTGGTACGGATTCAGTGATCAAAGTGTGACTGTAACTCTTGCGACTGAGAGCATCTGTGACTACATTAGCCTTTCCCGGATGATAGTGAATTTCTAGGTCATAGTCCTTGATCAACTCTAGCCATCAGCGTTGCCTCATATTTAGATCTTCCTGAGTGAAAAAGTACTTCAAGCTCTTGTGATTCGTATAGATATCACACTTGTTGCCTATCAAGTAGTGTCTCTAGATCTTCAAGGCATGCACAACTACTGCTAACTCAAGATCATGGGTTAGGTAACGGTTCTCATGTTCTTTCAACTGTCGAGACGCATATGCTATCACTCTTCCATCTTGCATCAGTACACAACTAAGTCCTTGACGGGATGCATCATAATAGATCATGAAATCTTTGCTGATATCAGGCAATGCTAGCATAGGAGTTGTGGTAAGCTTCTGTTTCAATTCTTGGAAGCTTTGTTCATACTCAGGCATCCATTCAAACTCCTTAGTCTTCTTCAGAAGGTTGGTCATTGGATGGGCTATCTTGGAGAAGTTCTCAATGAATCGGTGATAATATCTAGCCAATCCTAAGAAACTTCTGACTTCTATCACATTATGTGGTTGATCCCACTCTTTCACAGCTTCAATCTTGGCTGGGTCAACTACAACACCTTCAGCTGATAGTACATGGCCTAAGAAGGCAACTTCCTATAGCCAAAATTTGCATTTACTGAACTTTGCGTAGAGCTGATGTTGGGCTAGTTTCTCAAGCACTGTTCTCAGATGATGTTTGTGTTCTTTAGCGTTGTGTGAATAGACAAGGATGTCATCAATGAATACTACCATGAACTTATCTAGTTCATTCATGAAAACCTTATTCATCATGTTCATGAAGTATGTAGGAGCATTCGTGAGTCCAAAGGACACCACGGTGAACTCAAACTTCCCATACCTAGTCACAAAAGCTATCTTCAGGATGTCACTCTCTTGAATCTTCATTTGATGATAGCCAGATCTGAGATCAATCTTGGAGAAATACTTGGCACCTTGAAGCTGATCAAGTAGATCATCAATCCTTGGCAGGGGGTACTTGTTCTTAATGGTGACTACATTCAAGTTTCGGTAATCAATGCACATTCTCATTGAGCCATCCTTCTTCTTAACAAATAGAACAGGGGATCCCTAGTGTGAAGCACTAGGTCTGATATATCCCTTTGAGATGAGCTCATCAAGCTGTTTCTTGAGCTCGGCCAGTTCATCAACTGACATGCGATAGGGTCTCTTGGCAATGGGTCCTGTTCCCGGCAAGAGATCAATGATGAACTCTACATCACGGTCTAGTGGCATACCTGGTAATTCTTCAGGGAATACATTGGGATAGTCTCTGACCACAGGCACCTCATGAACTGTCTTCTCCTCTTTCTGTGATTCTGAACTGGCTTTAAGGGCACACCGGATAGAGGTAGACTTTCTAGACTAGGGTTCACATCTAATGACTTGGCCTGATGGGTGGGTCACTTGGACATATCTAGGTGAACATGATATGATACCTCGGTAAATGATTAACCAATCCATACCTAAGATGACATCTAGGTTAGTGGAAGGTAGCAGGGTTAGGTCGGCTTTAAAGATAAGACCCTTAATGGTAAGACTCACTCCCTTATAGATGTGGGTGCATTTTAGGTCTCCTAAAGGTGAGCTGGTGATGATAGGCTTCTCATGTGGGGTTACAGGCAGGTCATGCTCTTGTGCAAACTTGGATGATATGTAAGAACAAGTTGCTCCAGAGTCAAATAGAACTGATGTAGTATTGCCATTAACTAAAAACATACCGTACACAACATCAGGGGTAGCCTGTGCTTCCTCGGTGTCTAGATGGTTGAGACGTCCACGGGTAGCAGATCCCTTGAACCGAGACTTCTGAGCAGCTGAGTTCTATGGGCACTCAGTGGCTTTGTGACCTAGCTGGCCACAAGCAAAGCAGGTGAAAGGCATACCACCTATAGGGGTTGGCACGGGTGCCTTCTAGTTTCTAGTGCTTGGTGCGGAGTGGTTCTGTGCTGGGCGTTCATTCATAGAGTGGGAACGATTGAAACGGTCCTGAGTGTTGCGGTCCTGAGCATAATGGTCCCGGGTGTAACGATCCTGAGCAGGGCAAGAGTATTTGGTGGTGTAGCCTCCACTACCCCTACTCGATCTAGGGTTGTCATCCCTATTGTGGTGAGAGCGTTCCCTAGATGGTGCATCTCTGCGGAACCTCTTGCAATCACGGCCATGAAAGGACTCCTCAGGCTTATGCTTCCTCTCCCTATACTCCTCTCTAGCTTCAGCATGATATTTCTTGATCTAGATGCAGCAATCCACCAGAGCACGCAACGTGTTACTCTCAATACCGCCAAACTTCAGCTTGATGTGCGGGTTAAGTCCCTTGCGGTAATATTATAGCTTCTCCTTCTTAGAGTTCACAACATAGGAAGGTGCATAGCGAAGAAGATTGGTGAAATGAGTAGTGTACTCAGTCACCCTGTCCTTTCCCATCTTGATGTTGCGGAACTCCTCAGCTTTGGCCTCCATGATACCCTTGGGAATGTGATACTCAGTGAATGCTTCGGCGAACTCATCCCACAAGATGTTGGCAGGGTCCTCATGGGAATCACCAAAACTATCCCACCAGGTGTGTGATGCACCTATGAGCTGGTGTGTGGCGGCTCCAATACACTCATCGTCGGTGAAAGTAGTGAGGTCAATGTAACACCCTAGGTGTTTGGCTTCCACTAAATTGCATGTCATTTCATAAACATGTGCATTATCCATGTCATCATGCCATTATCAGTGAAACATACATATGCAACATTTTAAATTGTATGTGTTTCATGCTTGATTGCTTAGAGTGGTAGTAGTGCAACATAAAACTATCATACCTTGAAACATAGCAATATGGTAGTAATGTGCCAAGTATAAAATAATCACAAAGTCATGAAACATGCAAAACATTTCATTGCAACATTGGGTAAATTGCTTGTTTTGATTGTTTCATAACATGTGATCAATTGAAATGGTATAACAATTGTGTAAAATGGTTGATCATGGTCCATTACACCTTAACTACACTTAGGTTACTTGTTGGGACACTGTTCATGTAGATCAAAATGACCAAAATGCCCTCAAGTGGAGGTTTGACTTGAATTAACCCTTGGAGTGTCACAGTTTGACTATTTAAAAAGTGCAACTTAGAGTCTATGCATGTCTAAGCAACCTAAAGCAAAGTTGTAGTAAATTTTACAAGGAACAAAAGTTGTTTTATGACCAACTCATGAAAATGTGTGGAACATGCTCAAACATGGCCCACAAGTCAGAATGCCATGCTGATTTCACACTTAGAAAAATATTCTAAGTCATGGTACATTTTAGTTGCATCGAGCCCACTTTGGCTTCATGTAACTTCAGATCCACAACGTTTTAGGTGTTGGTCATTGAAAAGAATTTGTAGAGGGAAGGTAGGTCTACAACTTTGATGTTCAATTCCTCCACTAACTCGTCATGGATTAGGAGCAAATCATCGTTGAATACTCGCTGTCAGGCGGTTCAAGTCGACTGAATCGAAGCTACAGTACCACCATTTTCAGAAAACGCCGGACGCGTGTACGCCGCGCGTCGACGGCCGGCTGACCGCACTGGCCATGTGCCGTGCGTATTCTGGTGTCGCAGCCGTGTCTTGAAGCCACCTCGCGCCTACCGATGCACTCGCCGCTCTCTTTTTCTCATTTCTTGCCTCCCACCGCGCGCAGCAACAGAGCCGCAGTCGTCCGCCATTGCCAGCCACACCTTCGCCTTCGCCTAGCTTCCACGCCATTGCAAAAACGCATTGCTCCATTCATCTAGAGCTTCACCGTGATCCCCTTTACCATCTCCACCTCACCATCGGGTCGATCGTGCCTCGGTAAGGGCGTATTCGCCGTTTTCCCCCACCGCAGCCATGGTGGGACCTCGCCGAAGTTGGCACTCCACGCGGCCAGCTCTCCTTGCGTCCTTGCCATCCCTCCTCCATCTCGCGCTAGGGTCTAGGCATGCTGCCGTAGCTCGTAGGGTCGCCCTATTGGGCTGCGACGTCGTATCGTCGTCGAAGCCGGCCGTGCTGTGGCCAAGCACCACCGTGGCCATCGCCACCCCCGCTAGTGGCATCAGTAGCTGCAATAGAAGGTTCCCCTAGGTCCGCTCGGGTGAGGCAAACATGTTGGCGCCGTTGCCGTCATCGGAGAAGCCACCGGCGACGACCTACGCCGCCGTCCGCTCCATTCCCCTGTTTGTCTCGCTGACGCGTGGGCCCCTCCCGTCAGTCACCGTGGCTGAGGCGGGAGCCCAGCGTGGGCTACGCCGCATCTTGGGCCACTGTTTCCTCGGGCCGGCCCAACATCAGTGAAATGGTTTCCTTATTTGTTTTGTTTAACTGTTTTTCACAGTTTGGTGTTTAGATTCAAAAATATGTAACTCAAGTTTGGTAGATCCAAATGATATGGTTCCAATTTTGTTAAGTTCCTAGTCATGTCTAGTATTTAACAAAAATATTATATGAGCACATGTTTTAGAAATTTTTGATGAATTAAATAGGACTTTGAAATGTGTTTTTAGATGCATGCAAACTTGTTTGAATTTTATCTTGAGTTTATGTGGTCCAAAAATTATGAAATTTTGTGGGTAGTCTATTATTTCTTATTAGAAGCTCTAGTTAAAATTTCAGAGCTAGTGCATGTGTAGTTTTTAAGTTATAGAAATTTCTTTTATTAATGGATGGATCTTGTGTGAATTTTCATAATTTTTCTATAGATCCAGTAAAGGTAAAATTTGGTGAGTGCTATTCTTATACTATAAGGATGCTAGAAAAAAATGTGAAATCTGTTGCTTGACACTTTTCATTAGGGTTTCCTAATTATGCTCAAATTAGACATGTCATCTGTTATTTTGGATACAGCAAGTTCTACTTGCCCAATGGCTTTGAAATTTTTATGGTAGTCTATGTGCAGCATGAGATAGCTACTGTAATTTTTGTAGATTTTTATGAATAGTTTTACTATATATTGCTTAAATCACCTAATTAACTAAATAAATTGGAAAAGGATATTAAATAATTTATTTAGAAGCTGGCACTATACTTTTTGATGTTTCTTAGGTATGAAAAACAAGTTGGTAAACTTGGTTTGATCAAAGTATGCTTTTGCACAATCATTAAATAATTAAGTTAGTAACCCTGTCATTCTAGACAGATTCTAGGTTTGCTAGAAATTGATTTGGTTAACATCAGAATCATGCTTTGCTGTTTACCATTGATTTGTAGAACATTTCATAAGCTTTCCAGAATGTCCTCATACAAGTCATTTGGATTTGTATAACTCTTTTTGTGATTTAATTACGGGAATACTTGTATGCATATGACACTTTAAATGTTAAATTATGTATACCGTTACTATTTCTAAGTTGTGGTAATGTTCCTAGGTGTTAGGCCTTTAACCGAAGATGAGCATCTTTATCTTAGGTTATGCAAGTTAGGTAAGTTGATCTTGTCTTTAAGTTAAGTTAGATACATGCTTAAAGTGATTTGAATAGGGCTAGTCTTACTCGGTAAACGAGTGTCCAGTGATATTTTCGGTAAACACTTACTATGATTCATTCATCATGAGCATCATGTCATTCCTTATGCATCCATGGTATTTATCTTTTGCATCGGCATGCAATAGGTGTACCGGAAGGAGTGACCCTGCTGGAATTCGAGGAACCGAGCGAGCAGCAGCAGCCGACACCGGAGATTCAGGAGGAGCAGCCTTCAGGAGAAGTGCCAGACGAGGTCGCCGTTGAGTGCCCGGATCACCGCCCTTGCAACTTTGTGAAAGGCAAGCCCCGGAGCATATTAAGCCTCCTAATTTCTGAAATGCAGTTAAAGTATTATTGTTACATATATATATTGTTGCATTAAGTTTAGGTGTTGGATGCAAACACTTGTTGCATTGGTTACCCAATTCCTTGTCTAGATATTGTTACCCTGAATCCTATGTAGCTCAGGCTCGTGTAGTGCTTAGCCCTGCTTTAACACGGTAGAAGTCAGGTGATTTCCTGTCACCTACGAGATATAGGAAGATACATATGGCACGGTTGGCTATATTTGCTATCGTGGAAAAGAACCAGTCTTAATTTGAAATAAAGACCAGGCGGAGGCTTGCCGGTTTGCAGTGACTCCATCTGTGTCGCTTAAGGACTAATTCTTGGAGCCTTTCCTGTTCATGTTGAATGCATGCCTCTCTCTTAGTTGGCCGGCCCGAAGACCGACCGTGAAGCCGAGTAGCTCAACTCAGGCTAGGAGTCGATAAGTATAAAGTATGCCTCGAAAGGGAGCCATAGGCGTGAGTCCAAGGGCAGGTGATTTAAAAGTCCTGATCGTCCTGGCAGAAGGGTAATCCCTAAGAGCGTTGGCGCTGATCGAACCTGTGAATTTGGTTCTTGAGTTGTCCCAAAGGTAACCCATGGCTACCCTTGCTAAGTATGCCAGGGTGAGAGTTAGGAATACCCCCTCAGCTGAGTTGTAATTCAATTTGAGTCGCCATCTCTCCCGGTTAGTGAGAACTTGACGAGCTTATCTCCAATGTAGATACACTTAATAACATAATGGTTCAGAAATGATGATATGATGATGACAGCCTTATTATACCTGCTATGGTTAATATTGTTTGCTCCTAATAAGTGAGTGCTCTAGTACAGGTGCTAATCTAGTGGACAGGTAAATAATGATAAGCTTGATGCTAAGTTTAAATTGGTTACTATAATCATAAGCTCTTTTATACAACTGTGTCAAGCTAGCCCACCTGAAAAGCCTTGCATGATCCTTGGTGTCGTTAAATTTCTAGTTTTGATGGGTAAGTCTAGCTGAGTACCTTCTCGTACTCAGGGTTTATCTCCCACCTATTGTAGATGACCAGTTCTACTTTGGTTGCTGCAAGTACTGCCTTCTCCCAGCTGGGGATGAAGACTAGACCGTTGGGCACGGTCTCTACTAGTTCTCGTACCTGATAATACTTTTGTGGGACATGACTCAGACTTGGCAATGTAATTGAAAACTATGATGTTTGTACCAAACTATGTTGCTTCCGCACACTCAAACTTGGTTTGTAATATTCTATTTCAACTCTGATGGATATAATCCGAATGCTACTTGTGAAATGTTGTAACGGATGATGTGTTGTGTTGAATTACTATGATCTTGGTTTGTATGTCAAAAGTTGGTTGAAATCCTTCATGATTTCCGGACTACCAGGATTATGGGAGCTTAAGTACAGGAATTTGATCGCTTCGGTGATTGTTTTTGTACTTACGTTCTTATGATTTGGTCGGTTCTGTTACAGCTGGCATCAAAGCAAGATTTGACACTAAACACGTCATTTGTGTATTTAAAACAAAAGTAATTGTGAAAATCCTAAATCAAATACTAAGTATTGCCAGTGGTCATATCTCTTATGCCCAAATAAGGACTCTTTGGTGGCTTATTAAAGTACTAACTTGGGGGTTCCGGCTTGTTTCTGTTTCGTCGTCCATACGGCATGCTATTGTATGGATGCGATCCGCTTGGGTGGTAATGTATGGATCAAAATACCTCTACGCTCTGGTAAGTGGGAGTTGTGAGAGCATGACCGTCCAACCGTCGGTCTAGGGGAGAGTAGTTGTGGTTGCTCGCATACTTACATGTTCGATCATGTATCTATGAGAGTACTTAATTGTGGGTATCTCTGATGGGTAGCTGTGATACTAGAATATATGCATTAGGGGATATATGTATGAAAGTATTTAGTTTACTGCTTGTTTTCTATGCTTTTTGGGAAATTATTGGGCTGAAATGAATTTTTCTATAGGTACACTAACAACGTATCATTGTAGATCGACTAGCTACCGTGTATGAGAGAACGTATGTATGCCACCGTATATTTTGCTAGCCTTTAAATTTTTCTAGGTTTGTGAGGACGTATGGATCGTGCATGCATCATGTTCAAGCATACATGGCATTTCTAGCATTATCCCCTCCCTTAAAATTTGATTGTCCCAACTAATTAAATTTCGTATCCCTTAAATGATCCTCCCCTTATGTTGCAACTTTTTGCTACAGATGGCGCACATGAAACTCACTGCTCGCAAGTCCGCTAGAGGCAGGGCGCCTCGTCACCGTTTAGCTCCTCGTGAGCCCTGTCCTGAGCCTACTAAGGCGGAAAGGCTGAGGACAGAGCTGGCTCGGGTGACTGCTGAGAGGAATGTGGCTCAGCACCATTTGGAGCAAGTAACACAGGAAAGGGACCAAGAGACCCTTGAGGTTCAGAGGTTGACAGTTGCTCACCGCAACTGTGAACGTATGTTGATTCATGTGATGAACCAACGGAATGAAGCCTGGCACAAAGAGAATATGTTGAGAGCGCGACAGATGGAGCTAGAGCAGCAAGTGGCAGTTACTGAAGAGTACAATGACAATCTCCATGAGGAGGTCCACCTATTACACAATCAACTTCACCCTCTCCTGCCACCTGATGATGAGGATGAGATGGGTTCTGGTGTCATCATGGCTGAAGGTGATGATGACATGGAGGTCAATGGACCTGAGGACGTTCCACCTGATGAGGAGGAAGATGAGGAGTTAGAGCCTACTAGTGATGAAGATGGAGGAGAGATCTTCGACACTGACTCCGAGGATGATGCGTAGTTTAGCTTACTACTTAGCTAATGCGCTAGAGCTAGTCTTTTGTTGATCCTCATGCATGAACAAGTAGCTTTGTATCAAGTTAATCGTTGGGATGTAATATCGAACCCTATGTTACCCTTGATGTAAGTTTGGAACCACTATGGCTTGGATGTAACCTATCGAACGTATTATGCTCCACGTATGTGAGCTTTTGATGAATTTCGCCTTTGTGGTCTATCGATCTCATTGTTGGTTAAGTTCATCGCATTTATGTGTCAATTGATGCGCTTGATGAGTTGTGTGATTGTGATGAATGATTGTGCCTCTGTTGATTATTTAAATGCATTCTCTCTGATGGAATCAGTTTGGCATAATTATACAATTCATCTACAAAAGTTTCCACATCGTCAATGCTCATTGGCTATACCTTTTGCAGATGGCTTATAACCTTCGTCGCGGTCGTAGCATGGGAGATGAGGAACAACCACCTCCTCCACTGCCCACACTAGCTGAGCTAATGCAGACGGTCGTGGAAAGTCAACGCATGCTAGCTGAGGCTATGCGCCAGATGGCTAACCGTGAGGATCGGCATGTCCGCTAGGGACCTAAGCCGAACCAGTACAACAGCTTTAAGGACTTCATGGACACAAAGCCTCCTATCTTTCGTGAGGTAGAAGAACCCTTACAAGCGGATGAATGGTTGAGCACGATAGAGCAAAGGTTTGGATTGCTCCGTTTGACTAAAGGCATGAAGGCTTCGTATGTAGGACACCAGCTCCAAGGCCCTACAAGCATCTGGTGGACCCATCATAGGACCACCTTCCCTGCTAACATTGAGATCATTTGGAATCAGTTCCAGGTAGCCTTCAGGGGACACTTTATCCCTCCTGGTCTCATGGCCATTAAGCATACTGAGTTTATGAAGCTCACCCAAGGCAACAAGAGTCTCAATGAGTACCTCTAGGCATTCAATAATCTGGCAAGGTATGCTCCCGAGTTCGTCGATACTGACGCCAAGAGAATAGCTAGCTTCAAGAGGGGACTTTCCCCAAAACTAATGAAGTCAATGGGCAACTACAAGTGTATCACCTTCAATGAGTTTATCAGTGACACTCTGACTCAGGAGAACAATGACAAGATATATGCTGCTTCCAAGAACCGTAAAAGGAACTTTGAGGCTGGTGCTTCCCAGTCCAAGGCTCCAATGGTATCTAAGACCCCGTACCGTCCACCCAATGCTAATGTCTGGTACCGCCCACCTTAGAAGAAGAACCAAGCTAAAACCAGCTTCCGCAAGGGGTATATAATTTCCTTGCCGAAGAATACCTCTGGGCAGGGTAGCTCCAATGTTCCACCAGCAAACAAGCCGTGCTGGAACTATAACCAGCCTGGTCATTGGGCAAATAGATGTCCCCATCCTCCCAAGAATGCTCAAGGAAACGTCTGTCAGGGGCGTGTTCACTATACTACAGTGGAGGAAATTCCTGCTGGTGAAGTGGTCACCGCTGGTAAGTTCCTTGTTAATGATCACCCTGCAGTTGTGCTCTTTGATTCGGGTGCTTCGCACTCCTTTATGAGTTCTACTTTTGCATCTAAGCATAATATGAATGTGATTACAATTGTCAAGGGTGGTTATTGTATTAGTGCTGCTGGAAATAATATCCTGACTAACCAAGTAGTTAAAGATGTAAAGATTGAGATTCGGGATCGAGAGTTCCATATGGATCTTGTGGTTCTACCGAGGGTAGGAATTGATATAATCCTAGGAATGAAGTGGATGAGTGGGAATGGAGTGTTGATTGATACCTCAACCTGTGTGGTAATGTTGAGGGATCCTGTGGATAAGAAGGGTTTTCTAGTGCAGTTACCTCGTGATATCTCTATCCATAATACAGCCAATGCTACCCTAGCCAAAGCCATTAAGGATCTACCGGTTGTCTATGAGTTTCCAGATGTCTTTCCTGATGACTTGCCTAGATTACCTAAGGACCGTGATGTAGAATTCAAGATAGAACTCATTCTGGGTACGGCTCCTATTTCTCGAAGGCCCTATAGAATGCCGCCCAATGGGTTGGCTGAGCTGAAGAGTCAGTTGAATGAGCTATTGAAGAAAGGGTTGATTTGGCCTAGTTCTTCTCCTTGGGGTTGTCCAGCTATATTTGTGAAGAAGAAGGATGAGTCTCTATGCATGTGCGTGGATTATCGCCCCCTAAACGTTGTTACTATCAAGAACAAATACCCTCTTCCTCGCATTGATATTCTGTTTGATCAGCTCTCCAAGGCTAAGGTATTCTCCAAGATCGATTTGAGGTCTGGCTACCATCAGATCAAAATTCGTCCTGAAGATATACCTAAGACAGCTTTCTCTACTCGTTATGGCTTGTTCGAATACCTCGTCATGTCATTTGGGTTGACAAATGCTTCGGCACACTTTATGTACCTGATGAATTCTGTATTCATGCCGGAATTGGACAAATTTGTCGTCGTGTTCATTGATGATATCCTGGTATATTCTCAGAATGAAGAAAAGGCTGAACATCTGAGAATTGTTTTAACTCAGTTATGTGACAACTAGCTTTATGCTAAGTTCAGCAAGTGCGAGTTCTGGTTGAACAAGATACCTTTTCTAGGTCATGTATTATCTGGTGATGGAATTTCGGTTGACCCTACTAAGGTGCAAGAAATCCTTGAGTGGAAGGCACCTACTATGATCACAGAAGTCCAAAGTTTCCTGGGATTGGCTCGCTATTATCGTCGCTTTATCTCGAATTTCTCAAAAATCGCCAAGCCCATGACTCGACTACTTCAAAAGGATGAGAAGTTTGTGTGGATTCTGAAGTGTGAAGAGGCTTTCCACACTTTGTGGACCTTACTAACCTCTGCTCCTGTATTGGCACAACCTGACATTGAGAAGCCTTTTGATGTCTACTATGACGCATGTGGCACCAGTTTGGGGTGTGTTCTTATGCAGGAGGGCCGAGTAATTGCTTATGCTTCACGCCAGCTTCGAAAGCATGAAGTCAACTATCCTACCCATGACTTAGCGCTAGCCGCAGTTGTTCATGCCCTGAAGATTTGGATACATTACTTGCTGGGTAATGTGTGCAACATCTATACTGACCATAAAAGCCTCAAGTACATCTTTACTCAACCCGAGTTGAACATGCGTCAACGACGATGGTTAGAATTAATCAAAGATTACAACCTTCAAGTGCACTACCATCCTGGTAAGGCAAATGTGGTTGTTGATGCCTTAAGCAGAAAGGCCCATTGCTATTCCTTGGTTAGTGAAGACTTTCATCTGGCACACCTCCTTCATCCTATAGTACTCCACAATATCACTATGGATTGCTCTCTTAGAAGTCGAATTATCGAACTCCAGAAGACTGATGTGGGTGTGTTTCACATCAAGCGGAAAATGAAAGAGAAAGAGACCCAGCACTTTAAGGTCGATGACAAGGGAATTCTCTAGTTTAATGATAGGCTTGTGGTAACCAAAGATAAAGAACTTAGAAATCAAATTATGGATGAAGCCCATTCTTCAAAATTGTCCATCCATCCTGGTAGCAGTAAAATGTATCAAGATCTCAAGCTGTATTATTGGTGGACCAAGATGAAGAAAGAAATCGCAGCTTACGTGGCAAGGTGTGATAACTGTTGCAGAGTCAAGGCTATTCACATAAGGCCCGGACTATTGCAGCCACTCTCTATTCCTGGCTAGAAGTGGGAAGAAATTAGCATGGATTTTATTGTTGGACTAGCCACTACCAAAAAGGGTTGTGATTCCATCTGGGTTATCGTAGATCATCTAACTAAATCTACTCACTTTATTCTGGTCAAGTCTACCTTTCATCCTCACAATTATGCTGAGATTTATTTTCAACAAGTGGTACGTCTCCATGGTGTACCCAAATCCATTGTTTCTGATCGGGGACCTCAGTTCACGGCTCGCTTTTGGGAGTGCTTACATCAGAATCTTGGCACTCATCTAATCCACAGTTCTACCTATCATCCGCAAACATCAGGACAGACTGAGTGTGTTAATCATATTCTTGAAGACATGCTTAGAGCTTGTCTTATCTCGTGCAAAGGCTCTTGGGAAGACTGGTTACCTCTCGCTGAATTCTCTTATAACAACAGTTATCAAGAAAGTATCAAAATGGCTCCTTTTGAAGCTCTTTATGGCCGCAAGTGTAGAACTCCTTTGAACTGGGTGGAACCCGGAGAAAGAAGATTCTATGGTATTGATTTTGTAAAAGAAGCCAAAGAGCAAGTCCGAACTATACAGAAGAATATGACTGCCGCACAGGCTAGACAAAAGAGCTATGCTGACAAAAGAAGAAAACCTATTGAGTTTGAAGTAGGTGACCATGTTTATTTGAAGGTATCCCCTATGAAAGGAGTCAAGCGTTTTGGAATTAAAAGGAAGCTTGAGCCTCGATATGTTGGACCCTACCGCATTATCGAGAAAAGTGGAAGAGTAGCATATAAGCTCGATCTACCATGTGAGATGGGAGCTATATTCCCGGTATTCCATGTGTCCCAGCTGAAGAAGTGTCTTCGTATTCCTGAGGAAAGAATAGCAACAAGGAAAGTCAACTTGAAATCTGATCTTTCTTATGAGGAAAAGCCCGTGCATGTTCTGGATACACAAGAAAGAGTGACTCATACACGGGTGGTTAAGTTATACAAGGTAGTTTGGAGTAATCATAGTGAATGGGATGCAACTTGGGAGCGGGAAGATTATTTAAAGGAAAACTATCCAGCTTTCTATACTGATTGGTACGCTTTCCAAATCTCGGGATGAGATTTTTCTAAGGGGGAGGGCTGTAACACCCTAGGTGTTTGGCTTCCACTAAATTGCATGTCATTTCATAAACATGTGCATTATCCAGGTCATCATGCCATTATCAGTGAAACATACATATGCAACATTTTAAATTGTATGTGTTTCATGCTTGATTGCTTAGAGTGGTAGTAGTGCAACATGTGAATGCAACATGAAACTCTCATACCTTGAAACATGGCAATATGGTAGTAATGTGCCAAGTATAAAATAATCACAAAGTCATGAAACATGCGAAACATTTCATTGCAACATTGGGTAAATTACTTGTTTTGATTGTTTCATCACATGTGATCAATTGAAATAGTATAACAATTGTGTAAAATGGTTGATCATGGTCCATTACACCTTAACTACACTTAGGTTACTTGTTGGGACATTGTTCATGTAGATCAAAATGACCAAAATGCCCTCAAGTGGAGGTTTGACTTGAATTAACCCTTGGAGTGTCACAGTTTGACTGTTTAAAAAGTGCAACTTAGAATCTATGCATGTCTGAGCAACCTAAAGCAAAGTTGTAGTAAATTTTACAAGGAACAAAAGTTGTTTTATGACCAACTCATGAAAATGTGTGGAACATGCTCAAACATGGCCCACAAGTCAGAATGCCATGCTGATTTCACACTTAGAAAAAAATTCTAAGTCATGGTACATTTCAGTTGCATCGAGCCCACTTTGGCTTCATGTAACTTCGGATCCATGATGTTTTAGGTGTTGGTCATTGAAAAGAATTTGTAGAGGGAAGGTAGGTCTACAACTTTGATGTTTAATTCCTCCACTAACTCGTCATGGATTAGGAGCAAATCATCGTCGAATACTCGCTGTCAGGCGGTTCAAGTCGACTGAATCGAAGCTACAGTACCACCGTTTTTAGAAAACGCCGGACACATGTGCGCCGCGCGTCGATGGCCGGCTGACCGCGCTGGCCACGCGCCGTGTGCATTCTGGCGTCACAGCCATGTCTTGAAGCCACCCCATGCCTGCCGACGCACTCGCCGCTCTCTTTTTCTCATTTCTCGCCTCCCACCGCGCGCAGCAACAGAGCCGCAGCCATCCGCCATTGCCAGCCGCACCTTCACCTTCACCTAGCTTCCACGCCGTTGCAAAAACGCATTGCTCCGTTCATCTAGAGCTTCGCCGTGATCCCCTTTACCATCTCCACCTCACCGTCGAGTCGATCGTGCCTCGGTAAGGGCGTATTCGCCGTTTTCCCCCACCGCAGCCATGGTGGGACCTCGCCGGATTTGGCGCTCCACGCGGCCAGCTCTCCTCGTGTCCTTGCCATCCCTCCTCCGTCTCGCGCTAGGGTCTAGGCATGCTGCCGTAGCTCGTAGGGTCGCCCTATTGGGCTGCGACGCCGTATCATCGTCGGAGCCGGCCATGCCATGGCCAAGCACCGCCGTGGCCATCGCCACCCCCACTAGCGGTGTCAGTAGCTGCAATAGAAGGTTCCCCTAGGTTCGCTCAGGTGAGGCGAACATGTTGGCGCCGTTGCCATCACCGGAGAAGCCACCGGCAACGACCTACGCCACCGTCCGCTCCATTCCCCTGTGTGTCTTGCTGACGCGCGGGCCCCTCCCGTCAGTCACCGCGGCTGAGGCAGGAGCCTAGCGTGGGCTGCGCCGCGTCTTGGGCCGCCGTTTCCTCGGGCCGGCCCAACATCAGTGAAATGGTTTCCTTATTTGTTTTGTTTAACTATTTTTCACAGTTTGGAGTTTAGATTCAAAAATATGTAACTCAAGTTTGGTAGATCCAAAGGATATGGTTCCAATTTTGTTAAGTTCCTAGTCATGTCTAGTATTTAACAAAAATATTATATGAGCACATGTTTTAGAAATTTTTGATGAATTAAATAGGACTTTGAAATGTGTTTTTAGATGCATGCAAACTTGTTTGAATTTTATCTTGAGTTTCTGTGGTCCAAAAATTTTGAAATTTTGTGGGTAGTCTATTATTTCTTATTAAAAGCTCTGGTTAAAATTTCAGAGCTAGTGCATGTGTAGTTTTTAAGTTATAGAAATTTCTTTTATTAATGGATGGATCTTGTGTGAATTTTCATAATTTTTCTATAGATCCAGTAAAGGTAAAATTTGGTGAGTGCTATTCTTATATTGTAAGGATGCTAGGAAAAATGTGAAATCTGTTGCTTGACACTTTTCATTAGGGTTTCCTAATTATGCTCAAATTAGACATGTCATCTGTTATTTTGGATACAGCAAGTTCTACTTGCCCAATGGATTTGAAATTTTTATGGTAGTCTATGTGCTGCATGAGATAGCTACTGTAATTTTTGTAGATTTTTTATGAATAGTTTTACTATATATTTCTTAAATCACCTAATTAACTAAATAAATTGGAAAAGGATATTAAATAATTTATTTAGAAGTTGGCACTATACTTTCTGATGTTTCTTAGGTATGAAAAACAAGTTGGTAAACTTGGTTTGATCAAAGTATGCTTTTGCACAATCATTAAATAATTAAGTTAGTAACCCTGTTATTCTGGACAGATTCTAGGTTTGCTAGAAATTGATTTGGTTAACATTAGAATCATGCTTTGCTGTTTACCATTGATTTGTAGAACATTTCATAAGCTTTCCAGAATGTCCTCATACAAGTCATTTGGATTTGTATAACTCTTGTTGTGATTTAATTACGGGAATACTTGTATGCATATGACACTTTAAATGTTAAATTATGTATACCGTTACTATTTCTAAGTTGTGGTAATGTTCCTAGGTGTTAGGCCTTTAACCGAAGATGAGCATCTTTATCTTAGGTTATGCAAGTTAGGTAAGTTGATCTTGTCTTTAAGTTAAGTTAGATACATGCTTAAAGTGATTTGAATAGGGCTAGTCTTACTCGGTAAACGAGTGTCCAGTGATATTTTCGGTAAACACTTACTGTGATTCATTCATCATGAGCATCATGTCATTCCTTATGCATCCATGGTATTTATCTTTTGCATCAGCATGCAATAGGTGTACCGGAAGGAGTGACCCTGCTGGAATTCGAGGAACCGAGCGAGCAGCAGCAGCCGACACCGGAGATTCAGGAGGAGGAGCCTTCAGGAGAAGTGCCAGACGAGGTCGCCGTTGAGTGCCCGGATCACCGCCCTTGCAACTTTGTGAAAGGCAAGCCTCGGAGCATATTAAGCCTCCTAATTTCTGAAATGCAGTTAAAGTATTATTGTTACATATATATTGTTGCATTAAGTTTAGGTGTTGGATGCAAACACTTGCTGCATTGGTTACCCAATTCCTTGTCCAGATATTGTTACCCTGAATTCTATGTAGCTCAGGCTCGTGTAGTGCTTAGCCCTGCTTTAACATGGTAGAAGTCAGGTGATTTCCTATCACCTACGAGATATAGGAAGATACATATGGCACGGTTGGCTATATTTGCTATCGTGGAAAAGAACCAGTCTTAATTTGAAATAAAGACCGGGCGAAGGCTTGTCGGTTTGCAGTGACTCCGTCTGTGTCGCTTAAGGACTGATTCTTGGAGCCTTTCCTGTTCATGTTGAACGCATGCCTCTCTCTTAGTTGGCCAGCCCAAAGACCGACCGCGAAGCCGAGTAGCTCAACTCAGGCCGGGAGTCGATAAGTATAAAGTACGCCTCGGAAGGGAGCCGTAGGCGTGAGTCCAAGGGCAGGTGATTTAAAAGTCCTGATTGTCCTGGCAGAAGGGTAATCCCTGAGAGCGCTGGCGCTGATCGAACCCGCGAATTTGGTTCCTGAGTTGTCCCAAAGGTAACCCATGGCTACCCTTGCTAAGTATGCCAGGGTGAGAGTTAGGAATACCCCCTCAGCTGAGTTGTAATTCGATTCGAGTCGCCATCTCTCCCGGTTAGTGAGAACTTGACGGGCTTATCTCCAATGTAGATACACTTAATAACATAATGGTTTAGAAATGATGATATGATGATGATAGCCTTATTATACCTACTATGGTTAATATTGTTTGCTCCTAATAAGTGAGTGCTCTAGTACAGGTGCTAATCTAGTGGACAGGTAAATAATGATAAGCTTGATGTTATGTTTAAATTGATTACTATAATCATAAGCTCTTTTATGCAACTGTGTCAAGCTAGCCCACCTGAAAAGCCTTGCATGATCCTTGGTGTCGTTAAATTTCTGGTTTTGATGGGTAAGTCTAGCTGAGTACCTTCTTGTACTCAGGGTTTATCTCCCACCTATTGCAGATGACCAGTTCTACTTTGGTTACTGCAAGTACTACCTTCTCCTAGCTAGGGATGAAGACTAGACCATTGGGCATGGTCTCTACTAGTTCTCGTACCTGATAATGCTTTTGTGGGACATGACTTAGACTTGGCAATGTAATTGAAAACTATGATGTTTGTACCAAACTATGTTGCTTCCGCACACTCAAACTTGGTTTGTAATATTCTATTTCAACTCTGATGGATGTAATCCGAATGCTACTTGTGAAATGTTGTAACGGATGATGTGTTGTGTTTAATCACTATGATCTTGGTTTGTATGTCGAAAGTTGGTTGAAATCCTTTGTGATTTCTGGACTACCAGGATTATGGGAGCTTAAGTACAGGAATTTGATCGCTTCAGTGATTGTTTTTGTACTTACGTTTGAAAGCTCTAGTTTGGTTTTGGTGAATTGATGAAACCCTAAGAGCTAACCTAGTTTATCAAGTGATCATGACATAGGTAGCACACTTCAAGTAGAAGAAGCTAATGAAGATCATAGCATGACAATGGTGATGGCATGGCGATGATCAAGGGCTTAAACTTGAAATGAAGAAAGAGAAAAACAAAAAGCTCAAGGCAAAGGTATAAACCATAGGAGCTATTTTGTTTTGGTGATCAAGACACTTAGAGAGTGTGATCACATTTAGGTTTGATAGCCGTACTATTAAGAGGGGTGAAACTCGTATCGGAATGCGGTTATCAAAGTGCCACTAGATGCTCTAACTCATTGCATATGCATTTAGGATCTAGTGGAGTGCTAACACCCTTGAAAATATTTGTGAAAATATGCTAACACATGTGCACAAGGTGTTTGCAGGGTTGAGATGGGTTTGGGAAAATGAAATGTCTATTTTCTATTGCGCCGGATGCAAAATTCTTGGTGATTGGCACATTTGGGCAAGGGTGAAGAAGTTAGAGTTGAAATGGAGTTGGTCGAAATGATGTTGGCGTCGGTCTACTGACCGGACGCTGGGTCACTCAGCGACCGGACGCTGAAAGGCTGCATCCGGTCGAGCTGTCAGACGGCACAGTAGGTTAGGGTTGAGCATCGGACGCTGGCTGCGTCCGGTCAAGGTGGACCGGACGCGTCCGGTCGGAAAAACATGTCTTGGGGAGCTTACTGGAAACGACCGGACGCTGGGGCTTCAGCGTCCGGTCAGTTTTGACCGGAGCGTCCGGTCAGCTTCGTAGCCATTGGAATCTGACAAACAGCGTTTGAAGGCGATGACACGTGGCGTCCATCGGGCGACCGGACGCTAAGGGCCAGCGTCCGGTCAGTTTGACCGAAGCGTCCGGTCAGAGCGCGTTTTGCCCAGTGAAGGGGTATAACGGCTCTATTTGATGGGGGCTCTATTTATAGCCCCATGGCCGGCTCAAGGGTAGCCTCTTGCACATTTTCATTGACATAGCCACCTTGTGAGGCTAGCTAAAGCCCTCCCACTCATCTACATCATTGATTCATCATCATAGTGAGATTGGGAGTGATCCAAGTGCATTGCTTGAGTGATTGCATCTAGAGGCACTTAGTGATCGTGTTTCGCTGCGGATTTCGCTTGTTACTCTTGGTGGTTGCCACCACCTAGACGGCTTGGAGCAGCGAGGATCGTCGAGCGGAGGTGGTGATTGTCTCCGGCTCCAATCGTGGTGATTGTGAGGGGTTCTTGACCTTTCCCCGGTGGAGCACCAAAAGGTACTCTAGTGGATTGCTCGTGGCTTGTGTGATCCTCATCTTGTGTTGGTTGTGTGGCACCCTATTGAGGGTTTGGCGTGTGAAGCCAATTAGCGCGTGAACCTTCGAGTGAGTGAATCGCCACAATGAGGACTAGCTTGCCGGCAAGCAAGTGAACCTCGGTAAAAAATCATTGTCTTCATCATTGATTCCGAGGTGATTGGTCTTCATTGTTATTCATCTTTGTGATTGATTGGTTCTTCATCTACACGGCGGTATAACTATCCTAACCACTCTCTTTACTTTACCGCAAACTAGTTGACAAGCTCTTTAGTGTAGCTAGTTGTGAGAGCTTGCTTGCTTGGTTAGTGTGGCTCTTTAGTTAGTCTTTGAGAGCACACTAACATAGGATAGTGTCTTTGCTATTGTGTGAATAGACACTATCTAAACTAGAATTGTGGTAGGTGACTTGCATTTTAAGTAGGCTAGTGCAACACTCGCTTCGCCTCATAATTGTCTAACCATTTGGTTAAGTGTTGTTGTAGAAATTTTTATTAGGCTATTCACCCCCCCCCCTCTAGCCATTAGGACCTTTCAACGTTCTTATGATTTGGTCGGTTCTGTTATAGTCAAGCTTCTTCTCCATCTCCTTGAGCTAGTCATCGGCTACAAGCGGGTCAGGGTTGGTGCCATCATAGGTAGGTGGCCTTAGCTTCAAAAATCCTTCTAGCTTCCTTTGGAAGTCATTCTGCTGACCTCCCTGGCGACGGTTTGCTCTGTTAACAAGAGCTGCAAGAAGTTGAGTCTGTTGTGCCATCACTTCTGCCAGGTTCGGTGGTGGTGGTGGTGGGATGTTCTCCTTAGGTGGTGGGCTATTCTCTAGGTTGAAGGGTATCCCTCCATGTCCACGGCCACGCCCATGGCCATGGTTGTTGCCACCATGCCCCCCATTTTGTTTGACTGGTTTGGGGGTGGGCACACGTCCATAGTTCATTAGATGATTAGATCGGCGGTTCGACATCTACAACACGGATCATAGAGAATTTTAGTGTTTGTGCCATAAGTGCTTATATTTCAATATGATTACATGATTTTGATGATTTAAAGAAAAACATTTATACTATCCAACACTCATTACAAAGAAGCATTAAGATTCATAAGATGCAATAAGATCCGAAACATTCATTACATGGGTTTTATTACATAGCATCATCTCCAGTAGCTACACTTGAAGACATGCGAGAATCGTACTACGCATAATGTCTCATAATACATCTCATAAGGGGTACATCATGGGGTACAACTTATGGAAGCTACTATCATGACTCATGACCACATTGGGTCATTCTACTCTAACTCGTACACCGCAGCTGGGATACGACTGTTCTCAATCTTGATCTCCTCGTTAGACTTGTGAAGTCAGGACATGTACTTCAAGGCCTTAGTGAGCTCCTCAGTAGGCTTAGCTCTAGGTAGAGTAGGGTAGGCATCTAGGTTGACGCGAGTCAGGGCTAGCTCAAACTCCTCTATCCTAGGCTTCGTCTTGCTGTGAATCTCCTTGGGTAGCTGGTCCCACATACCCTTCATCTCCCTGAGGTGCTTCCTGTCAGACTTCTGCCAAGCCTGCCATGTCCTCTCACACTTGTCCTATAGGTACTCGATCTGCCTGAGTGCCTTGATCAGGTGACCCTGGTTACAAACGGCCTTCTTCCTAAACTCCTCTAGCTCTTGAGTCATGGTCTTGTTCCGAGATTGGATCTTCAGCATATCAATCCCCTTGGATCTCTCTCTATCTCCTCTATGGTTGAACTCGGCCTTCTTGTTGTCCAACTCTCTCTGCAACTCCAAGATCTTGCTATCGAGGTAGCAGTTCCTGTTGCCTAGGTCAGCGGCTTTGTCCTATAAGTCAGCGACCCTAGTTATGTGGACTTCTTTATGATGGTTGAGCTCGTCCTACAGCTTGGCGACTGTCTCAAGTAGACTAGCTCGCTCCTATGCTCCCTACGAGTCTCGCTCCTAGTACTCCCACAGAAGGGCCTAGTCCTGATGTCTCCTCTACTCCAGCTGGGTCACATACCTATCCTGCTCTAGTAGGTGGATAGCTGAGACACAAAGGCATCTGTCCTCCTCGGCAAAGATAACTCTACCGGCTGTGAAGCTCTACTCACTAGGGGTAAGGCTAGGGTTGAGGTCCTAGGGAAGTAGACGGAACTCTGTCATCTTCAAGTGCTCATAGTGGTCCCTCATCACTCTACGAAGTGCCTTGTGTGAGATAGCTTGCAGTCCCTCCTCAACTGTGTCCTCTATAGTCAACTCGGTGAAAGCTAGGATAGAAGGTAAGGTAGTGCTAGTTGGGAACTCGACTGAGGCGACAATCGGTCCTTCGATTCCTCCTTCCTGAGCTAGCTTCCTGGTGCAGGTGACCTTGACAAGCTTGTCGGGGACACCTAACGTGATGAGAACTCGGCAGAGGGTCTATGCAAAACCCCCGAGGTCACGTAGGTCAAAGGTGAGCTTGGCGTGGTCCAGAGGTAGCGGTCCTAGAGGTGGCTAGTCGACATTCGTTGCCATCTGCATGTTTTAAGGAACAGGTATTAGCAGGTCAATAATAGATAAGCCTTGTATAAAAGTAAATGCAGGGTCAGTATATAATTGAAAGAAGGGCTGTTCATGTCCTATTCTATCGTCCATTTCTAAGGGTTTCATCCTATGGTCAAGTATGGCTCTGATACCAACTGAAGCGACCTGATTTCCACAAAGGGAAATCCATAGAGTCGGAGTGTAATAAGATCGTTGTAGATCATATTACCCAAATTTCTAGTCAAATACCACATCCATACAATGATAATATCATAGTACAAATAGTGCAGAATTACATAATTTATCATATCGCCGCATTAGCGGAATCAAAAGTAGCATTCATTCAGAACAGCTTGAAGATAAGATTGCTAAACACGAGCATAGGAACGAACCCCTCAACCATCAAACTCCTCAGAGCTATACTCCTCAGTAGAACCTGTGTGCCAAAATTTATCAGTACGATTTGTACTGGCCAATCCCACCCTATGAGCATTGCTTTGTGGAAATTGGATGCATGTTGGATATAATCAAAAGTAACCTATAAGGCTGGGGTTTCCTATGCAGTAGCATATCAAGTATATAATAATAGTTGGTCAAGTTATAACACCATTCCCACACACATTCCACCCCATTCCCTTTCTAGAGCCAGGTTTTGATCCTAGGATCGATATACCACCATCTCCACACCATCACCATATCATTGCTCAGTCGATAGGCCAACTCCCTCTCGGCACTGTCTCAAGGCCCATAGCCCCTAGCTACGACCGACACTCTCTCATAGGGGAAGAAGAGAAGGACTCATCTCACTATCTAGTTTAAGCGAAACCTAGGAAAGGTCCATAGCCGACAAGTCGGCACATGTATCGATCGATCAACCATACACTCTGTAGAGGTTTTACATAACCACAAGATCTGCCTTCCTCGCTGACCGTTGTTAACTGGGCTGATTCTAGCCGCTTGCTTGCCTAGGATAATGCCACTCTACCATTCAGCCCTGGTACACCCCAAGTCTAGTCTGGGGTGGCTGAAACTGTGAGTCATGAGCCAGGTCCACAAGGTCTCCATGAAGTCTCAGAAGGGTGTGGGGGTAATCCTCCACGCCCATACCTCCTTAC
Source organism: Miscanthus floridulus (assembly GCF_019320115.1). Classification (NCBI taxonomy): domain Eukaryota; kingdom Viridiplantae; phylum Streptophyta; class Magnoliopsida; order Poales; family Poaceae; genus Miscanthus; species Miscanthus floridulus. The sequence goes on from NC_089590.1 coordinate 18,297,271, forward strand.
ACTATCCGCTATCAACCTAGCAGTAGTGGCAATATCCTACCAAGTAGTCCTGCCGTCCCGCACCATATAGGGCGAGTGGTACATAAGGCTTCCTGGTGAATCTGTGTACTAGTAAGTCCTTAGGGATGACCAAGTCAAAATGTCTTCATCAGGGTTTTCATTTGTCGTGCCACCATAGCACCTCCACCCCAGGCTCCTCCCATCACAGGTTCACACCCAGGACCACCTCATATACCATTTACCCACCACAGGTATCCATTCTAGGGGTGCCTAGGTAGCACCTAATGGCAAAGACTTGCCCTAGGCTCGTCGTATACTCCAACTTGGTCGACACAACCCTCACCCTCCACACACCCAAGTCACACACGTAGCACTCTCCCCATAGTCCAGATAACACCAGTTTCCACCATGCCTTAATGTAGTATAAGCGTAGTAGAAGTGTAAGCAATGAATTATAGCAGTAAGCGTGTGTCTAGCCTATTAGTAGGGTATACAGGGGTATGGTTGTGTCAAGGTAAAGGCCATCAAATAAGCATACTACCATGCAAGTCCTATCATAGTATGATTATAACAGTAAAGTAAAGCAATAGCAGTTCTATATTAGCCATGCGTAATAGGTGCTACGAGATTGGGTGGGATGTGGCACCTTCAGTGTTGTCATCTCTGTACTCCTCACGGTACTCATGATCCTCGTCCGTCTGGTTCTCCTCTAAGTCTGCAACGATTGTATTATAGTCGCGTTAGCAATGTCTATAGAATAGCACAAAGAAGCAATGAAAATTCAAAAGAGCCAAATGCACTCAAACATGGGTTCATTGCGTAAAGCTCGATTTTAGATGAATTTTGGTCCTAGTTTCATATTTTTCTGAGGTCGTTTGAATTAGTTATGAATTTCTGAAGTTTAAATCATTTCTAAAAATGGAAAAGGCCGAACTAATTCTGGGCTGACACGTGTCACGCTATGACTGGTCCACGTGGCATGCTGATGTCAGCATGACATCATCATCTTAGTTCTGTGCCGACAGGTGGGGTCCAACTGACGTCAGCATGACATCAGCAATGTCATCAGTTCCGACAGGTGGGTCTAGGGACTCTTGGGTCACTTACATGTGGGTCTGGTCAAAGTCAACATCAGTCAATGGTCAATGGTCAGGGTCACTGATGTGTGGGACCAGGGCTGCTGACATCAGCAGTTGATGTCATCATGACGTCAGCGTGACGTCACCCCGGCTGTGTTGGCTTCTGACGTGTGGGTCCCACGTGACGTCAGCATGATGTCATCATCTGACATGTGGGCCCAAAGTGTCTGTGCCACTAACATGTGGGGCTAGGTCAATGGTTAACTCGGACTGGGTTTCAAACAGACTCTGGTGGGCTCGGGTTGGGCCGGTCTGGGCCAGGCTGACCCGGACATGTGGTAGGCTATGATGCAGCCACGTCACAACTTGGGCCTCCACTGGGCTGTGGTCTATAGCTTGCGGTCCACGGTGGACACATGCGCCAGTCTACGGCGGACTGCTTCTCCTTCCAGTGAACCACGTCTACCCTTCTTCTCTCTCTCTGTGGTCCATGTTCGCTGGGTGCATGCGTGTGTGGCCGGCGAGGGGAATTCCCCTGCCTCCTCTCCCGCCGTGCTTTTGCCGGTGGTGAGTTCATCGGCGAGCTCCCATAGCAGTGCTGGTGTCCAATTGAGGAGGGGAAAACTCCCCCACGCCATGACGACTGCAACAGTGGGGTCAAAGTGGCGGCCAAAGCTTCCTAGGGCCTTGGCCATGGTGATCGGTGGCTTGAGCATGATGGCGGCGTCGGTGTGGTGGCTACAGCCTCGGAGAGGCATTTTGGTGGGGCATGTGAGCTTCTACGGATCCATGGGGACGCGGCAAGGGCGTCCAGGGCTCAAGGCGGGGCTTTGGGTTCCCATGTGGCTGATAGGGGCTCCCCGACGGCCACAGCGGCATGGTGACGACGGCGAGGCATGCGGGAGCACTATGGGGCTCCGGTGAGGTGGTCATGGCATGGTCGCAGGTGTGCACGTGGGTGCATGTGTACCTAGAGGCCAAAGATGGCCCTGGCCTACGCCCTCCTGGTGTGGAGTGCCATGGCCGACACGGTGAGGTCCGGCGACAAGTAGGGGAAAGACTGGGGGCTCACAGTTGGTGTCATAGGAGATAGGGTGGTGATGCAGTGGCGGTTCAAGGCCATGTAGCTCTGGAAGCCGTGCAGCGCTACTATAGGCGATCGTGGCGTCGGCTCCTGCTCTGGCGGCTTCGGAGGTGCTCCGATGGCACCTCCTTCTTCCTCCTCCCTCTCCCTTCCTTCTTCCTCGCCCTTCTCTAGCTCGGGTGTGCACGGGATGGCCACAAAGTGGCGGTAGGGCATTGAGAGAGCTTAGGGCACCCGGGGCTAGGGCTTTATAGCCAATCGAGGAACGGCGGAGCCCAGTGAACGGCGGATGGGGATCAAGGGCGATCAGAGGCACGTGCTTGCATCCAACAGCCCGCACGTGGTTGCATGGGCGTGGCACCAAGGGGACAAGGCCGTGCCCTGGGTGTGACCCCCTGGCCCGCCCCTGCCAGTGCTGTCGGGGCTTGGTCGGAGGCGTGAGCGCTGTGGGGGAGGAAGACGACACTGTGGACGGGGGTGGCTGACATGTGGGGCCAAGTGGCAGCGGCAGCAAGGGAAAGCGGGGAGGCACGTGGGCATGGGCGACGCGCGCTGGGCTGCTTGCTAGGCTGGCCGCGTGAGTTGGGCCAGCCTACTGCTGCTCGCGCAGGTGGGGCTGCTTGCTGGGCTACTGCACGCTGGCGGGCCGAGAGGCTTCTTCTTCTTTTCTTTTTCCTTTTTCTGTTTTCTTTTTCTTCTTCCTTGTTTTGAATTCAAATTTGGTTTGAAATTTGAATTCCAAATTGGTGTACCTTTTAGATATGATGCCCATATCATTTTTATATATATTAGGAATTTATTTAGCTATTTTGTATAACAAAAATAGGTGTAGTTTTGTTATACACAAATGGAAATAGTTTTCTTTTTAAACATTTATCCTTTGGTTTGAATAATAATTACTTTATGGTGTGTTTCTTTAAAGGAGTTTTTAGGCATTACATAAAGCAGATGAAAATCCAAATCACCATGTGAGTTAACAATATATGCTATGTTTCATTTGTTAGTATTTAAATAAACATGATTAACAATGGCTTGCCATGCTTGCGTGATGACTTAGGTTGGGGTTAGACCTAATGCATCTCTTAGGTTGGGTTTCTATACATGACACTCATCATCGCATGGGAGTTTTTAAGAAAAATTTTGTAGTTGGTATTTTTAGTGTATGGATTTTTGGGTTGTTACAATATACATAACAATGCTAACCAAAACTAGGGACTTGTTTTCTCTAGCTCTTTACTTAGCCGATACCGCATCCTGCACTATCTGTGGGCTTGTCCAAGATGGAATTGACTTGATGACATAGGGCTTGGAGAAGAAAGCAGTATTGGCATTGTGGATCAGCTTTGTTGTTTCTTCGTCTAACATTGTTCTATGAGATCTGCCTTCATAGTTACCAAAGAGTCGTTACCTAGCTAGAGATTAACCTTCCTACTGGTAACTAATCGGTTAGCTCTCAACACTAAAAATGTTCCAAATCTTCACTCTTGACAATAAGAATTGTGGTCGAAGCATAAACAGATGGTCGCCATTAAAGTCAGCAGAAAGGGGTCACACCGAAGAAGGTCAGTAAATCATCCTACACATAAAGGTCAAGGCTAAGATAGAAAGCTCATAAGCACCAGGTGACCTATTACAGCACATAACATCTAGGTCCAATTATCATCCAACTAATAACTTGTTCCACTTTAAGTGTGGTGTGCCCTTTTGATCCAATGGGGATGACATAAGTTGCTCACTAGATGACCGACGTCATTACGGGGATAGTCAAGTAGAGTCACTTGTCTACCATCTCTTGCAGTTTGTTTATGTTCATGTCAGTGACCTGTTCTTCAAAGGTTATCCTTTGGATGACTTCAAAAGGGAGTCCTATTGCATCTAGTTCGACATATAGATCTCTTGACATGATAAGGAGAGATAACCAAGGAAGAGCTCATGTGAAAATAACACATCGGTGCAGTTCTGCAATGGATCATGACTACAAACCGTGATACCAGTGCATGCCGAGCAGCATAGCCTTGTGTGTGCACCCACAGGGGGCTCTCGGTTTCGTCGCGGCACCATAGATCACTAATCGTGGCACCATTACTTAACATACAACCCACAAGAAATCTCACATGGCACAAATTGGGTTGCATAGGAGCAAGCACTATGCAAAGGAGGGATAGCAAACAAAGGTAGTCACAAGGTTAGGAGTTAACAAGTAGGGGATCCAAAGATTAAAACACAACACAAGAGAGCACAGCCTAAATGCCGAAGGCAACTAAGCAGGAGACTCTTGCTGAATTTCCATATACGCCTTGTGTCCACCAAAGTGATTACCAGCTAAAGATTAACATGAGATTATCAAAACTTGGATGCTATTCTAGGATAGTGATCTTCAACACTTGTATGCTTATCAAGGACAAAAGGGGTGACAGCTATGGCACTACCTTGATAATGAGCATCCACGCCTACATCATGGTCTTAAGCAAGCATTTTGAAACACTCAATCTAATTAGCTTAAGCGACTATCACTAAGCACAAAGCTCGCACATACACAAGCAGTACCTATAGCTACACCACTACACATATCATGCAAACATGGTGGTAAGGTACTACTATCCTTTATTTCCTTTTTATAGAGTAGGTGGATATCTCTACAAAACAAGTTTTACCTACATTTAGCAATTTAGTTTTCAAAGAGGTGAACTTTTTGCTAACTATTAATTGTCATCTATTTCCTTTGAAAGCAAACATACAAGGCAAAGCTAATCATACACTATCTTCAAGCATAGCTATTCAAGCAGCATGGGACAAGGCATTTTGTCTAGCTTCACATAAGGAAGATAGTAACATCACATGGTCATGAGTTACTCAGTATTAGAAGAAAGTGAGGGAAGCATATTTATGCACAAGCACAATCATGATGCATGCTCGTCCTATTCATCCTCACAAAATTGCCAGCCTAAGGCGGCAATCACGTTCTATGTTGGTGGCATAACACGTACTCTCTCGATATGTAGCTAGTTGTTAGCTACATTCAATCTACGCATTCATGGTTAGCATACTTGTAGGCAAATTTATTGCAGTCCATCCCCAAAAGAGATAAATAAGCACAAAATGAAAGCAGTAAACTAAGATGCTCTCCATCTATACATCCCTAGATGTATATACTTCAGTATCCATAGCTACCCAACAGATAAACCCACAATTAAGTACCTTCATATATACATGAGTGTACCATGTAAATATTCTAGTAACCACAGCTAACTCTCCCCTAGATCGACAGTTGGACGGTCATGCTCTCACAACTCACACTTACCTGGGCGTAGAGGCAATTGATCCATACATTACCATTCAAGTGAACGACATCCATACAATAGCACGCTGTATGGACGATGAAAGTAAAAATTGCAATAAAGTACATCCCCCAAAGTTAGTACTTAGATAGCCACCTAATAGTCCTTAACTAGGCATAAAGGAGGATGTCGCTAGCATAGTTTTGTAAATAAGTTTTGATAAATTTGCCTGTAGCTAAAGTTTTAGTTAAAATAGGCTTTTTAAAACCAAAACTTGGCTTTTAAAACTATGTACATGACAATATTATGCTTAATCTTGCTCTGATGCCAGCTGTGACAGAACTACCCAATTTATACAAGATCAAGTACGGCTGTCTCCGCTAACACATTGACACGCGCATACTTTCACTTATATAAACTCGGTAGTCCGCCGAGTGTCACGCAGGACCTCGGTAAATCAACATCACAACCAAGATCGCATGATTAAGCAAACACATATCACATACACAGACTTGCAGCGGAAATAATATTACAAATGAGTTCCCAATTAATAGTACAAGTTTGGGTTTCAAAATTGATTAGTGAAAACAACATAGCTTTCAAATGATTACATTAATATAAGTTTCAAATACATTGCTAACATAAGTGACATCCTCAGATAAAAGCATATAGATGAGAGATAACATAGAGTCATCGAGCCCACCGGCGGTTAGCCACCATCTTTAGTTGGCCAAAACCTCACCTGCAACATGGTGGGATAAACCCTGAGTACTCGAATATACTTAGCTAGACTTACCCATCATAAACTAGAAATAAATTGACTCCAAGGAGTATGCAAGGCTTTATAAGTGGAGGTAGCTTGACAACATTTTGCATAAAAAGCGATTAACTCAATTATACAATTATAATTCTATCATCAAGTTAATTATAACTATCCATCTCTAGATTAGCAACTATCCTGTGCCAAACATGTGATATATTATTTTAAAGCATACAATAGTAACCATAGCAGGTGTAATAATTCCATATTTTATCCGAACCATTAACTTCCATAATACAATTACTACGATGTTGGGGCTAGCCAAGTTTCTCACTATCCGAGAGAGGCGGCGATTCGAATCGATTTCAACCAGCTGGGAATTTATTCCTAACACAAACCCAGACATACCTGCGCCAAGGTAGTCTTAGGTCACCTTTGGTACAACTCAAGTACACATTTCATAGGTTTGCCCAGCGCCGCACAATCAGGGACAACCAAATGCCAGGACGTTCAGGCCCAGCCTACCCTTGGGCTCAGTCCGGCTCCCCACACATCCTTACTACCATCTAGAGTGCGCACTCTTATAGAGCGGGGCCTGGCTTGAGTTGAGCTACTCGGCTTCACGGTCGGAACGAGTTATCCGGTCAGCTAAGTGATAGGCATGCGTTCAATCTTGTCAAAAGTGCCAACAATGGTACGGTCCTTAATCAACATAGACGGAATCACATGAGTCAACCTACGCATAGACTCCGCCCGGCCTCGATTTACATTACCCCATGGTTCTTTTTCACGATAACAAATATAACCAACCGTGCTTCGGTATCCACCTATATCTCGCAGGTGATAGGAAATCACCTGACTTCTACTAGTCTAAGCATGGCTAAGCATATATTCAATCCTGGACCTACATAGGGTTAAAGGTAGTAATTTTGGACAAGGAAATTATATACATCAAGTGGTTCCAATCAACTCTTATAACCTAATGCATCAATCATAAAGGACTCAAGTAAAATTTTGTAAAACACTGGGAGACTTAGAACGCTCCAGGGCTTGCCTAGAATCCAACACTAGGTTAGTGCTTGTTAGATGACACTCACTTGGTGAGCATCTCCTGTTCAGGCATGTATTCCAGGGATCCTTCCATCTTCGGGAAAAGTCCACCATACACCGTCTTCGGGTTCAGTTCCAACCTCACGTCCTTCATGTGGTTCATCTAGCATACCTAGATGAGATGCAAGATGCAAGTGCATGAATATGAAGAATGGTAATATGAGATGCATCATATAATAGCATTCAAGGCAACCATAAGATCATGCAAGACATAGGCACCTAGAGTTATTTAACTAAACATGACATAACCTATTGTAGAGGGATAGTAAGCATATTAGGTATGGCACACAATTGATCTTAAGTTCAGATATTGCACACATGCATCGATCAAGAACTAACCAACATGTTTAGTTAAACAAGAGCAAGCTAAAGCAATCACTTAGCACATGTATAGAAAGCTGGATAGCGGCAGAATAGTAACTTGTTTTTTTCATAACTGGAGATCCAGACATCCAAATAAGGTGATCCTAGACTTTCTAGAAAGCTTATTAAATTGTCTACAATATGTTTATTATCATCACAAGGTGATTCCTCAACTAACAAGATCAATCTTGCACAATTGGGCACCTCTGTCCAGACTTGGACAGATTCTGCCATGCAACTTCACAAGCTTATAACTGGAGATTTAAACCACCAAAAGGAGTGATATTTAACAATCTAGAAAGCTCATGAAAAGTGCTACACTTATTCTATTATCTACAAGACATGATTCAAAGCTTAGCTAAGTCAAACAACGCAATCATTCAGATCTGACAATGAACTTACAAACTCTATAGCTCCTAAATTATCAGGCCTATGGTCATGAAATTTGAACACAAGCAATATTATGAAATTAGTTACAACTTTGGTATTCACTACAACCACAACAAACATCATTTCCACCACGAAAATAATTGCCCAAGTAGAACTGCACATGCAGCCCAACAGCAGTGGTATAGAAAACTGATAGCAACTTTGGAGAAGCATAACTAGAGTTCTAGACCTCCAACAAACATGAATCATAACTTTTTGAAAAGCTTATAAAGTTACCTACAACTTTATTATTCTCCTATTAAGATGATTCTACAATTAGCAAGGTCAATTAATCCAATGAATGAATCTCTGTCTAAAACATGGACAGAAACTGGTATGCCACTTCAAACAGCTACAAATGGAGTTATACATGTCCAATAAATGTGGTTCTAGACTTTTTAGAAATCTTAGCAAATTCTAAACAACTTTGTTGTAAACACCTAAAGCTAATTCTACAATTAAGAAGGCCCCACAGTAAGAAAAAGGAAACCCTCTCTGGGTTTGGGCATAAACAGCCACAAAGATTTAAGCAAGTATAACTCAAGATCTACTTAACCAAAAATCACGATATTTAACTTTTTGGAAACTTAAGAAATGTACTAGAACTCATGTATTTTCATCAAGTCATGATTCATAACTTAACTAAGCCAATTCATTCAAACATACAGGACTATTCAGAATAGGAGCAAAGCAATACAAGTAATTTGTTATTTTTATAGATCTTAAACTATCAAGCGTAAAATATTGAACTTTTCACCAGACATCAAGAATAACCTTGGTAGCACTCCACAAAACGTTCACAATTATTTCAGCAAAACAACTACAGTTATGAAAAAGACAAGACACAACTAGTATAAAAAACCTAGCTGCATAAATCTATTTTACAGCAATATATTTCAACTAAAGCATGCCATATTATAGATCTACCTTCTTCACAAGTGATTGATCCACCTTCTTCATCAAGTCTGCCACAAGATGGTGATAAAGATGGGAGAGTAGAAAATGAAGACACTCATGTCTCTCATGATCAAATGGTGGTACAAGCACAAGATGTTGATGCTCCACAACCTCCTCCTCAAGTGGTCAATAGAAGAAATACAACTTTACTACAAGATCATCCATAAAGATCTTATCATAGGGAGTCCATCAAAGGGTGTAATGACTCGCTCATAAAAACTTGCTTCATTTATTGCTCATCACTCTTTTGTCTCTTGTTTTGAGCCTACAAAGGTAGAAGAAGCTCTTCAAGATCCGGATTAGATAAATGTCATGCATGAAGAGTTGAACAACTTCACTCACAATGAAGTTTGGACTCTTGAAGAGCAACCAAAAGGTGCAAGAGTCATTGGAACAAAGTGGGTGTTCCACAACAAGAAAGATGATCAAGGTGTAGTTGTGAGGAAGAAGGCAAGACTAGTTGCAAAGGGGTTCTCTCAAGTTGAAGGTTTGGATTTTGGAGAGACCTTTGCACTAGATGCAAGACTAGAAGCCATTCGTATCCTCCTTGCATATGCATCACATCATGAAATGAAATTATATCAAATGGATGTGAAAAGTGCATTTTTAAATGGCTTTATTAATGAACTAGTCTATGTTGACCAACCTCCTAGGTTTGAAGACCCTAGATATCCTAATCATGTTTATAGGTTGTCCAAGGCATTATATGGGCTTAAGCAAGCCCCAAGAGCTTGGTATGAGTGCCTTCGGGACTTCCTCATTGAGAAGGGCTTCACAATTGGGAAGGTCGACACCACACTATTCACCAAGAAGCTTGATGGGCACATCTTCATTTGTCAAGTGTATGTTGATGATACCATCTTTGGATCATCAAATGAAGATTCTTGCAAAGAGTTTGGTGAATTGATGTCGAAGGAGTTCGAGATGTCAATGATTGGAGAGCTTACATTCTTTCTTGATTTTCAAGTCAAGAAAATGACAGAAGGGATTTTCATCTCTCAAGAGAAATATACAAATGATCTTCTCAAGAGATTCAAGATGGATGAATGTAAGCAAATCAAGACACCAATACCAACTAATGGACATCTCGACCTAGATGAGGGAGGTAACACGGTTGATCAAACTCTCTACCACTCTATGATTGGTAGCTTGTTATATTTAACCGCATCTAGGCCCAACATCATATTTAATGTGTGTATGTGTGCTAGATTTCAAGCTAATCCTAAGGAAACTCATTTAATTGCCGTTAAAAGAATCCTTAGGTATCTTAAGCACACGCCAAGCATTGGCCTTTGGTATCCCAAAGGAGCTATATTTGAATTAGTTGGCTATTCCGATTTGGATTTTGCCAGTTGCAAAGTTGATAGAAAAAGCACATCTGGAGGGTGCCATTTGCTTGGTATATCACTTGTGTCTTGGTCCTCCAAGAAACAAAATAGTGTCGCTTTATCTACCGCCGAAGCGGAATACATTGCCGCGGGTGCTTGTTGTGCACAAATACTTTATATGAAACAAACTTTGCTAGACTATGGTGTAGTTCTAGAAAAAGTACCTCTTTTGTGCGACAATGAAAGTGCCATAAAGCTTGCTAATAATCTGGTTCAACACTCTTGCACCAAGCACATAGATATCCACCATCACTTTCTTAGAGATCATGTTGCAAAGAATGATATTTCATTAGAAGGTGTAAGGACCAAGGATCAATTGGCGGATATCTTCACTAAACCGCTGGATGAGGTGACTTTTTGTCGATTGCAGAATGAGCTCAATGTTCTTGATTTTAGTAACTTCACTAAAAAATGAGCTTGTGTTGTCCCTTGCATTGCATTGTAATATACAACATGTTTACTCTTTATGGTAATGCATATAGGGCTTGTCTAACATGGTTAAGATAACCGTCATAAAGCATGTGAAGAAGCTTAACCTTGGATCAAACTTGACAAGCAACTAGATTTATTTTCAAGTATTGCATTCCATATGCATGAATGTTGCTTTGTCATTTATCTTCAATTGCCCTCTTATTGCCTATTTTCTTAAAAGAATTATAGCCTAAGGCAAAATATTTTGAAAATTTTAAGGGTTTGAGAGAGGTCACTCACATTAGTCCCAATTGGTGTTTATTTGGATCTTATTGGAGTTGGGACTTGATTGGGAACAGGCAACACGAAGGACTTTGAAGATTTGCTGGAAAAAGAGTGACCGGAGGCTGCACCAGAATCTAAAGTCCAACATCCGGTTAGTTCACAGGAGGTGAACTACTGTTGAGAAGGAGTGACCGGACACTAAAACAGTGTTTTCCCAGTGTCCAGTTAGATGGCGATCTAGCATACGGTCGATCGATGACGAAGATGAGTTCCTGCACTAGACTCTGGCTGTGTCCGGTCGGGGTTCACTGGACATGTCCGATCATGATTCCAGGGGTTTTGGACCTCTCTGGAATTGACCAGACGTTGGGTGGCAGCGTCCGGTCACTGCCACCGGAGCGTCTAGTTAGTAGAAAACATGTAGGTTCAGGACTTCTTATCCGTTTCCTTTTCTACTCCATGGGAGTCACCATATAATCTCCGCGTGCATTGACCTAATCGCTATCCTCACCTCTATGCTGCGCCCTGTTAGCGCCACCACCGCGCTGTCGCTGCCCGCGCCTCTATGCTGTGCCCTAGCGCCACCACCGCACTCCTTCGTGCCGTGCCCACGCCACCGTGCCCTACCTACACCACCGAACAATGTGCCTGCACAGCTCTAGCGCCACCATCATGCCTCTAATCTAGTGCCGCCACCATGCCTCTGACCTAGCACCGCCGAGCCCCTATTCCAGCGCCATCGTGTTCTTGCCCTAGCCCACGCCCGAGCTTCTACTTCGCACGCCCGAGCTACATTGTAGTGCCTTGCATCCTCTGTCGCTGATCCACGCCATTGCAAAACCTAGCCCACCCGGTGGTTCCCCGATCCATTCCTATTCTCATCGTTTCACCGGTTCATTAGGTAGCAAGCCCTCATTTCCAATTTCATTCCTAGTTGCTTGCTTCCTAGGATTTTGTATCTTTAGATATATTGTATTTATTTGTATATCCTATCTATTCTATTGTGCAGCGAGTCAGTGCCATTGTGGTCCTATTTGCAGTTGTTAGTTAACTCAGGGCCAAGCTCACGAGTATGGATCGAGGCCAAGCCTCGGAAGTGACTGTTGGCAGTTGATCTTTGTCAGCAATAGTTGTTCCTTTTAGCTTCATCAGATGGCTCATGTCAAGAATGTCAGAGGAGGTCCCAGTGATGAGGATTCGAGGCCCCCACCTCGCTTGCCTACAGATCCAAAAGGCAAGGCAACGAAGAAGCTTGCAACAAAGAAGCGAAAGTATCTAGATGTAAATACAGCTAGAGCAGCCATAGTTGCAGTAGCAGTAGAGTGTGTAGAGGTAGGAGGTGCTAGGAGTGGAGTCTAGATCATAGATCATCTCTCTCCATCTATGAGGGCTACACTAGAGCAGGTTGAGCGCCATCATGGTGGTCCAGCTAGGACTGTCATGGTTGTAGGACGATGAGTTGTCTTGGATGAGAGTTAGCCTCAGGGGGAGTCACAGCAGGAGCCACAGCCAGCAGAGTAGACTTAGAAGGGAGAGCAGGCTGGGGAGACAGAGCAGGCACCTTAGCCACAGCTTCGCCGCTCTGGTCATACCCATGCTCCAGTCACTCCGAGGTCAGAGACATAGCGGAGGGGTTCACATCCGCCACCTAGACCACAGGGTCCACCTCCTATGACCCACTTGGATTTGAGGGCTGCCACAACCAAGCAGGTTCATCAGCTTAGATTTGTGGACTTTGAGCAATGGTTTCCACCAAGGCGGGATGAGCGTGCTTCAGAGGGTTTCTACACACCTCTATAGGAAGATTTTTATAATGCATATCTTAACAGTGGGGCAGGATTCAGATCTCAGAGGGTGTGCAACATTGAGACCACTGTAGCAGCAGCTAGAGAGCATATTCGCCCTTACCTATCTTACCTGCTAGGGCTGATAGATTTACTTGGATGGATAGGCTTATATGTTCCATCTTGGGTCCATTAGTTCTATGCTTTCACTCTAGATTGACCTGTAGCATAGATTTATACACTTTGCATTTAGAGGCTGAGATTATAGGCTGATGAGCACTAGGGTTAGAGAGATTCTCAGGCTTTAGGAGGAGCCCGTCCAGCTACATGAGGTTTGCTATGGACAGACAGTGCCTCCTAGATGCCCTCACGATGGTCTTATGCCCCCTACAGATCTAGTCCGCCAGTGCTTCACAGAGCCTTTTGGCGAGGGGTTGAGCAGGACACCTAGTGATCTCACTCCTACTGCTAGAGTACTTGATGCTATTATGAGGAGGACACTACTTCCAAGGATGGGGTATCATGAGGGCTTGACTCGCATACAACTATGGCTTCTAAACTCTCTAATGCAGCAGACTATGTTTGACATTTGGGATCTCCTTCTATCAGAGATGGAGGATACTATTGCTGAGGGGTTTAGAGGTCACCGTCAGTTGCCCTATGCTCACTAGATCACATTTCTTATTCATAGGGTAGTTACAGTGAGACCGCCTAAGATGCTAGTAGAGTATAGTGGTGCTACTACAGAATTCCCTGCATACAACCTGACTCAGATAATCCACCATAGTACACCGAGTGCACCTAGCTAGCCATGCCATCATCTAGAGGTTCTAGAGATTGCAGCCCAATAGGATGATACTATCAGGGGCATAATAGTTATAGAGGAGGAGGAGCTTGATGCTCAGGAGGAGGGGATGGTCGAGAGTGACCCCAGTGATAGCTCAGATGAGGACTACTAGGACATTCCTTAGATGCCTCCATGTCGACATGACCTTGAGGCTAGTAGCTCTAGTTCAGCTCCACCTACACCGTAAATAGACCCTGCTCTACTTGCCATACTTGAGCGAATGAGGTAGGATCAGGCTCGCCAGGCTCAAGAGACTGCCGCTACTTTTGCACAGTTTCAGACTTGGCAGGATGAGTTCCAGCGACAGCAGTAGGCGATCTAGCAGCAGCAGTAGGCCATGCATTAGTAGCAGCTCCTCATGTAGCAGCAACTCCTTGGATTTATGTAGCATGTAGTGATAGCTATTGGGGTTCCACCACCATAGCCTTCACCCTAGCTTGATCAGACTGCCACCACTTCTATGACTCCAGCTTTACAGCCTAGTGGGCTTTAGTGTCAGGGACAACCACTAGCATAGTTTGCTTCACCTACAAAGTAGGTGTCCCAATGGTTTGCCTCGCCTATGTTAGCCCCACAGTTCACACCTCTTCAGACAGGCTTCACACCGGCTTAGACTTCCTCACTGCTAGTACCAGATACCTCAGTCTCTAGGAGTCTTAGAGTGACTTTCAGTGAGTTGACATGGCATCCTACTCCGTCATATTTGCATGTCCTAGGTCCTTCTATAGTTGCACCTATTATCAGGACTACAGAGATGCTCCCTTCTTCCATTGCATCATCAGAGCCGCTTGCTTTAGTGATACCTGCACAGTCTATGGCTGCTCCAGTCCTTGATCCAACCTAGACTACTTCAGCATTGCTTCTAGCTACATAGGGTTAGATAGCTCAGAGCTCAGGGTCAGATGATGATGGCACACAGTTCTAGCTTGCCCCTCGTACCTCAGCGCCCGACTCATCCGCTGTAGCCCCGTCGATCGACCGTTAGGTTTTAGTGTTTGATGCCAAAGGGGGAGAGGGATCGAGTATGTTAGACTTAGGGGGAGCTTAGTATTCTATTATATTTGGTTTTTATGTGTGATACACTATTATGCATTCGTGTGTTTACTTTTATGCATCAAACTATATTTATGTGATAGTGATATCTACGTGATCATGATATGTGACATGTGTGCTCTCTACTTTGAATCTCTTATATGTCATATCACTAGTGTTATGCTCATTTGCTTTGCTTCCACATTTTACTCTAATGAAATGAGTTTTATTACTTGTACTCATGCTTATTTCATATCTTTTGAGTACATCATGTTGGCTTGGGTCATATAAGCTTGCCTAACTCTCTTCTTCTTATTGTCAAAAGCTTATATGAACCAAGCATGTTAAAAACCTCAACTCTTTCACATACTCGAGGTGGTATTGTCATCAATCACCAAAAAGGGGGAGATTGAAAGCATCTAGGCCCCTAAGTGGTTTCGGTGACTAATGACAATACGTGATTACTATGACTAACATGTGTTTTGTAGAGGCAATTAAGTTAGGTCATAGTAATGGAGATCGATTGGACTATCATGGTGGTCATGCCCCTATGATGGAAATCATTTTAGTTTTCAAAGGATGGATGACAAGGTTAAGGATGGACTAGTTCTAAGTGTCGATTGGAGTTGAAAAGACACTTAGAGTAGTTTAGGACTTTGTTTTTCCTTTGGTCATACTATTAAGGTGGGTCTGGATGGGTAGCTTGACCTAGGTGAGTCTAGTGAGTTAGGTGTGGTGCACACTTGCTAAACCTAGCACTAGGTAGCTACTAAAAAGCCCTTAGATCCATTGGAGCAAACTTCATTCATGTATGATAGAGAGTTGGAAGTGAATGGAGGGTCAAATACTGATCGAATGCTGGCTTTGATGTGACTGGACGCTGGTGTAGAGTTCGGTCAGTTCATTTGATCAGGGTGAAGTCATCTGGAAGTGACCGGATGCTGAGAGGTGAAGTGACCGGACGCTTAGTCCCAATGTCCGATCGACTCCAGTAAGGTTCCAGAGAGGGAAAATCATGACTGGACGTGTCCGGTCAGTGCTGACCAGACGCTGTCTAGCATCCGGTCACCATTTGATCACTGGAATTTGGGGTGAACTAACCGAAGCGTCTGGTCGACATGACTGGAGCATCCGGTCACCCCGTAGAGGCACATAATGGTTTGTTTTTAGCCGGTGTTATAAATACTTCCTCCATTCATGTGTGGGGGTACTTTTGCTCATTCTAATAGCTGAGAAACACCTTTGTGAGTGCCAAGAAGAGCAAGGTCCTAGTGAGGTGATTAAGATTTGAGAATCCCAAAGAGAGCCCTCATTAGTGAGATCAAGAGTAGCAAAGTGTGCATCCACCCTTCTCATTAGGCTTGTCGTGGTCAAGTGAGAGTTCGTGCTTGTTACTCTTGGTGATCGCCATCACCTAGATGGCTTGGTGTTGATTGGGAGCTTGGTGATCATCTGGCGGAGCTTGTGGATGACCCAACTCAAGTTGTGAGCGGTTGTGGGTGATTCACTGTGATAGAGTGTCAAAGAATCAACCTGTAGAGAGCACTTGATCCATGTGTGGATCAAGGGTGAGCTACACCCTTTGCACGAGTGCTCCAACGAGGACTAGTGGGGAGTGGCGACTCTCTGATACCTCAGCAAACAATCGCCGCGTTCCTCCTTCTCACTTTACTTTGAGCAATTCAATTCTTGTCATTTATATTCATAGAATTGCCATGCTAGAGTAGGATTGGAACTTAGATTGCTTAACTTTTGTGTGGTAGATCAATAGAAACACTTTCTAGGCATAAGGGGTTAATTGGGCTAACCATAGGACTTAATTATTGCAAAGAAATTTAGAATTAGCCCAATTCACCCCCCTCTTGGGCATCTTGATCCTTTTAGTACTAAACATGTTGAGTTAGTCAGGTTAGATCAAGGAAGTGTAACTCAATCATGTTTGTCTCTTAATTATATGCATACGAGAATCAAGGAAAAACTTTTTAAATGATGACCATTTACCTTAGGACGTTACCTTTGTCATTGGAGCATGATGACACCATGTCACGAAGGGTAGATGACTTGATATGATCCTACTAGAGTTTATTCCTGATCTTTCGATGAGAGGTGTGGGATAACTCGATTGATGGGTGGAGATGACGTTCACGGCCCGACTATAGCCGTCCAAGCTGCGCCTTAGCAACCGATACACCACCTCCAATAGCTGCCGTGATCTTGTGGAGCACGTCACCCGGCCACTAGGGCACTCGTCCTACAAGCAATCGAAGAACTAGCAAGAACAAGTATAGCGAGTACTAAATTAGTAGATGTAGATGAAAGTTTCAAACTCAATCTCAATTAAGGTGGGGTTCCAAAGACAAGAAGACAGGCGGCTGATCCTGCACGCGCTCTTACAAGCAAGTAACGAGAGCTAAACTTGATCTAAACAAAACCCAACTATTCTTGGTGGCAGCTAAGGAGTATATGAAGGTGGAAGGATGACCCTAGGGTGTTGGGGTCATTCTCCAACCCTAGGACACGTCCCTAATGGACCCAACTTGATACACGGCCCATTGGACCAAACTAAGGTGACGCAGCACCTTTGGACAGACAAGCTCTTAGTCGTAATTCAGTCATTGCGGCCGACTCAAAACAGATATGAACTTGATTCTGGTTCCATATGAAAATAGACTTTATAAGGATTCCATGAAGTACTTGAACGCCCCAATCCGAGTCCGTATGCGACCGTGGTGACCATCACAAGTTGAAGCTGTCCTGGAGTCCGAATTCAGCCTCCGCGAATCCTTGTCCCTTTCGGTCCTCTCCCTGGTTCCTAACCAAAACAAGAGTGCACACATCTCCATGGTCTAAATATGATGGATAGGAACTCAAGAGTGAACTTACTTGATGATTAATGTGACGAGCATGGGCGTGAGTAATAGGACCAGAAACTGGTACTCGTGTTGGCGTGGATGTATCATTGGTGTTGATGTTGTCCTCATCATCCTCCCCTTCTTGCATTTGAGGCATCCTCGACTCAAGCTCGTCTTCTTCTCCCAAATATGGCTTCAAATCTACAATGTTAAATGTGGGACTAACCCCAAATTCTACAGGCAGATCGAGTTTATATGCATTATCATTAGTTTTCTCTAACACTTTAAATGGTCCATCAGCCCTAGGCATCAATTTAGACTTTCTGAAATCAGGAAACCTATCCTTTCTCAAGTGCAACCAAACTAAATCTCTAGGTTCAAATAATATTTCCTTTCTACCTTTATCACCAGCAAAATTATATTTAGCATTCATATGCTCTATGTTTTCTTTAGTTGTTTCATACAGTTTTAACATCAATTCAGCACGCTTAGTAGCATCAAAATTTAGTTTTTCAGAAGATGGCAAAGACATCAAATCAATAGGAGCACGAGGCAAGAAACCATATACAATCTGAAATGGACACATCTTTGTAGTAGAATGCAGTGAACGATTATAAGCAAATTCAATATGAGGCAAACAATCTTCCCACATCTTGATGTTCTTCTTTAAAACGGCCCTTAACATAGTAGACAAAGTTCTATTGACAACTTCAGTTTGACCATCAGTTTAGGGATGACATGTAGTAGAAAACAAAAGCTTAGTTCCCAGTTTTCCCCATAAAGTCTTCCAAAAATGACTAAGAAATTTAGCATCACGATCAAAAACAATTGTATTGGGCACACCATGCAAACAAACAATTTCTCAAAAGAACAAATCCGCAATATGAGTAGCATCATCCATTTTGTGATAGGGTATGAAATGTGCCATCTTAGAAAATCTATCAACAACCACAAACACACTATCATGTCCCTTCCTAGTCCTTGGCAAACCCAACACAAAATCCATAGAAATATCTTCCCAAGGAGCACTAGGAACAGGTAGAGACAAATACAAACTATGTGGATTTAACCGTGACTTCACCTTTTGACATGTCATGCAACGAGCAACAAACCTCTCCACATCTCTTCTCATCTTTGGCCAAAAGAAATGACTAGCAAGTATGTCCTCTATTTTCTTAGCTCCAAAATGCCCCATCAAGCCACCTCCATGCGCTTCCCGCAGCAACAACAAACGAACAGAGCTAGCTGGAATGCATAGCTTGTTAGCTCTAAACACAAACCCATCACAAAAGATGAATTTGTTCCAATCCTTCCCATCTTTACAATGCAGCAACACATCTTTAAAATTAACATCATTAACGTATTGGTCCTTAATTGTTTCTAATCCAAAGATTTTGTAATCAAGTTAATTCAGCAAGGTATATCTCCTAGACAAAGCATCAGCAATAATATTCTCTTTCCCTTTCTTGTGCTTAATAACATAAGGAAAAGATTCAATAAATTCAACCCACTTAGCATGTCTACGGTTCAATTTTCCTTGACTACGAATATGCTTCAAAGACTCATGATCAGAATGAATAATAAACTCTTTGGGCCACAAGTAATGCTGCCATGTTTCTAATGTGCGAATAAGAGCATACAATTCCTTATCATAAGTAGAATAATTTAGAACAGGCCCGCTCAATTTTTCACTAAAATACGTAATAGGTTTACCTTCTTGTAACAAAACACCACCCAGTCCAATTCCGCTAGCATCACATTCAAGCTCAAAAGTCTTATTAAAATCAAGAAGTTAGAGGAGAGGTGCATGTGTCAACTTATCTTTCAACATATTGAAGGAGTTCTCTTGTACTTTGCTCCAACTAAAAGGCACTCCCTTCTTTGTAAGCTCATTCAAAGGTGCAGCAATGGTACTGAAGTCCTTCACAAATTGGCGATAGAAACCAACAAGTCCTAGGAAACTCCACACTTGTGTGATAGTCTTTGGTACAGGCCATCCCTGTATAGCTTCTACCTTGGCTTGATCAACCTCAATTCCCTATGGAGTCACAACATAGCCAAGAAAATACACTCGATCGGTGCAAAAGGTGCACTTCTCAAGGTTACCAAATAAACATGCAGCTCGTAAAGCATTAAAAATAGCACGTAAGTGATCAAGATGTTCATCCATAGATTTTGCTATAAATCAATATATCATCAAAGTATACTACAACAAATTTTCTAATGAAAGCACGTAGAACCTCGTTCATTAACCTCATGAAGGTACTAGGTGCATTAGTTAACCCAAAGGGCATGACTAACCACTCATATAAACCAAATTTAGTTTTGAAAGCAGTTTTCCATTCATCTCCCAATTTCATACGAATCTGGTGGTACCCACTTTGCAAATCAACTTTGGAAAACACAATAGCACCACTCCGTTCATCAAGCATATCATCCAATCATGGAATAGGGTGTCGATATCGAATGGTGATATTATTAATAGCTCTACAATCAACACACATGCACCATGTTCCATCTTTCTTAGGCACTAAAATGACAGGAACAGCACAAGGACTAAGGGACTCACGCACATAACCTTTGTCGGGTAGTTCTTGCACTTGTCGCTGAATTTCCTTCATTTCTTCCAGATTAGTCCTGTACAGTGCATAGTTTGGCAAAGATGCACTAGGAATAAGATCAATTTGGTGCTCAATCCCTTGTATTGGTGGCAGCCCCACTGGTATCTCACTTGGAAAAACATCTAAAAACTCCTACAAAATGTTAGCAACAGTAGGGGCAAAGAATGCTACATATCGTGAACTGAAATCAAAGCACCCTTGCATACCAAAGCATAGGCAACAGAAGTGGAAGCAACCAATGCATTAATATCAGATTTAGTAGCAAGCAAGCAATGTCCTTTAAATCTTATCTCATCTTTGTTACTACTAATAGATTTGACATTTTTATCGATCTCAGATTTAGTTTTCTTAGCTTTAGCAACATCATCACGCACAATAGCTTTAGGAGACATGAAGCAAAACAATTTTCTTATCATGGTGTATGAGAGAATACATATTTGATCTACCATGATGCATACAATCTGTATCAAATTGCCATGGTCTACATAGTAGAATATGACAAGCTTCCATAGGCACAACATCACACTCAACAACATCATTATATGATCCAATAGCAAAATGAATTCGCACCAATCTTGTTACCTTAACCTTACCACTATTGTTGAGCCATCGAATGTGATATGGATGTGGGTGCGGTTTGGTTGTATGTGCAAGCTTCTCTACCATATCACTGCTAGCTAAGTTGTTGTAGCTACCTCCATCAATTATCAACCGGCATGAACGCTCTTTAATGACACACTTTGTTTGGAACAGTGTATGCCCCTGATTTTGCTCCACCTTCTCCATTTGTGCGCTAAGCACACGCTGCACAATGAGGCTCTCATAATGATCTGTATCCTCTGCACCAATCTGCTCTTCTAGTTGTTCCTCACTTCTTACATGGTCAGCAACAAGAAAAGCAAGTGTATCTTCATCAAAATCACTAGTAGAGGAATACTCACCATCATCTTTGATGACCATAACACGCTTGCTTGGATAGTCACACATCACATGTCCATATCCCTTGCACTGGTGACACTAAACGTCTTTTGTTCTACCTGTAGATGCCATGGATGAAGCACTCATAGCAGGCTTTTGGGTCATCTTCGCCACTGAATTAGTAGAAGTAGCATGAGGTTTGTCGCTAGATGATGGCATAGGAGCACGTGTAGTTGGAGTAGTAGTCATGCGGGGCTACCATGAATTAGTTTTCCCAATAGAAATATTATTCTTGGCACTGGCATGTTGCCCCTGCACTTCCCTTTCAGCATTACAAGCAAGATGAAACAAACGGGTTACGTTAGTGTATTCTTTATACGCAAGGATGTCCTGAATTTCATGATTTAACCCACCCAAAAATCTTGCCATGGCAGGTTCCTCATCCTTATCTAAATTACAATGCAACATACCCATTTGCAATTCCTGATAATATTCTTCTACACTTTTAGCACCCTATCTTAGTTGTTGCAATTTATTTAACAAATCACGTGCATAGTAAGAAGGAACAAATCTGGTCCTCATAATTCATTTCAAAGCATTCCAAGTTTGTGGTATGTTATTAGGATTTTTCTTGCCATATTCTATCCACCAAATAGTAGCTAAATCAGTAAACTCACTAGTAGCAGCCCTAACATGTGTATTCTCAGGAAATTCATGACATGCAAACTTTTGATCAACAACAATTTCCCAAGTAATGTATGCATCAGGATCATATTTACCATCAAAAGGAGTTATCTTAAATTTTATCTTACTGAAAGCATCATTATTATTGGGTACCTCACGTCGGCAGTGACCACCCATACCTCTACGATTATGGCGTAGGCGACGCCGGTCATGAGTGTCATGAGCATCATGTTCAGTATCAGCAGTATAATCATCATCATAATTATCTTCGAGTCACTCTTCGTCCTTGTTGTCCTCATTATGCTGCTCTTTGTCTTTCGTGTGGAAGTCATCAAAATGCTTTAGAAGAGCAGCAAGGCTTCTGTCCATATGGGCAACAAATGCCTCCAATCATGTAAGCTTGGTGGTGGTGGCAAGTTGGGTGGCCTCCAATTGCCCAATCTTGTCATTGGTCACCTATAAATCTTGATCATGTCCTTCTGTATGCAGCTGCACTTGCCTTGTAAAATGTTGAATGATGGCCTTGGTGCGAGGAGATTATGGCCTCTTGTTAACATCCTCTGATCCTGACATGGTTTAAAAGACAAGGGCAACAAGAAAACAGGTGAAGAAATAAAAGCCCTACAGCTATTAGGATGTAGCTACTGCAAGGCGCTCCCTCTCAACCTGTTAGAAAAGCTCTTACCAATTCTTACCTTGCTCAACAGGAGGGAATGGCAACCAACAAGTCTATAACCATGGAATGAAGTGTATCGGTGCCGCAACAACAACACCTGTCAAGCTGTAGTCAAAATATGTGGAGCTATAGGTGGGCTGAAGCAAGGAAGTACTAGCACCACGTTAATCACAAAAGCTAGCTGAATAATCATTCAATGGTGGTACTATGCTAGTCCTAGCCTAGACTATGCTAGAGACAAGAGCCTAGGCACAAAGGTGGTCACAACACACCACCAAAAATAGTGGAGAAGCACAACGAACAGCCCCCTTTTTTTCTTCTTTTTCCTATTTTTTTTCTTTTTCTCTTTTTTTCTTTTTTTAGGGGATCCTCAAAACTGATTATATAAACAAAAAGACTTCACAAGAGTCACACACCCCATAAACTTTTTTAGAAGGACAGGGATATTCTGGTAAAAAAAAAGATTCCTACTTCACAGGAGTCACACACCACACAAACTCTCTCTCTCTCTCTAGAGTAAAACTGAGTTCTCTCTCTCTCTCTCTAGAGTAAAACTGAGCCAAAACATATATGCAGGACATGGAAAGTTTGAGTATAAGTAGGACTACTGCTGCATAAAGATGTACTCAGATTTGGACTCACAATAGCAACCAGGCAGCTGTCAATTCAGACTAAAAACCGATTCCAACTCGAACTCAACACCATGTGGGATTCGGTCTCCAACTCAGATTCCTACTCGGTCTTGAACATAAGGATGTATTCGGATTCAACCAATAGAAGGTTTATATGTTAGCACACGGCTATGACTAAAACATGACAAGAACTCAAAACTCTAAAGGAAAAAAACTAAGACCAGCATCTCGACACAACCGATGTAGCCGATGACTCAACAAGCCCTAACTAAGCAGTGCTAGCAAAGGCTCAAAGGGTTTATAGGATTGTGGGTAAAACTAATCTACTATATTTTTTTGGCTTTTCTAGACTATAGGAAAAATTAGAACGAAGGATTGGAAGACTCTCACCAATAAACCTTGCTCTGATACCAACTGATATGATCCCGCCAGGGTTTGTTCCCGATCTTTTGATGAGAGGTGTGGGATAACTCAATTGATGGGTGGAGACGATGTTCATGGCCTGACTATAGCCTTCCAAGCTATGCCTTAGCAACCCATACACCACCTCCAATAGCTACTGTGATCTTGTGGAGCACGTCACCCAGCCACTAGGGCACTCATCCTACAAGCAATCGAAGAACTAGCAAGAATAAGTATAGCAAGTATTGAATTACTAGATGTAGATGAACGTTTCAAACTCAATCTCAATTAAGGTGGGGTTCCGAAGACAAGAAGATGGGCGACTGATCTAGCACGCGCGCTTACAAGCAAGTAGCGAGAGCTAAACTTGATCTAAACAAAACCCAACTATTCTTGGTGGTGGCTAAGGAGTATATGAAGGTGGAAGGATGACCACCAGAGTGTTGCGGTCCTTCTCCAACCCTAGGACACATCCCTAATGGACCCAACTTGGTACACGGCCCATTGGACCAAACTAAGGTGATGCAGCACCTTTGGATAGACAAGCTCTCAGTCGTAATTCAGTCATTGCAGCCACCTCAAAACAGATATGGACTTGATTCTAGTTCCATATGAAAATAGACTTCATAAGGATTCCATGAAGTACTTGAACGCCCCA
This sequence comes from Miscanthus floridulus, assembly GCF_019320115.1. Lineage (NCBI taxonomy): Eukaryota > Viridiplantae > Streptophyta > Magnoliopsida > Poales > Poaceae > Miscanthus > Miscanthus floridulus. The sequence continues at coordinate 18,321,521 of NC_089590.1, forward strand.
ATCCGAGTCCGTATGCGACCGTGGTGACCATCACAAGTTGAAGCTGTCCTAGAGTCCGAATTCAGCCTCCGCGAATCCTTGTCCCTTTCGGTCCTCTCCCTGGTTCCTAACCAAAACAAGAGTGCACACGTCTCCATGGTCTAAATATGATGGACAGGAACTCAAGAGTGAACTTACTTGATGATTAATGTGATGAGCACGGGCGCGAGTAATAGGACCAGAAACTGGTACTCATGTCGGCGTGGATGTATCGTTGGTGTTGATGTTGTCCTCATCATGACTCGTGATGGTCCTTCCTATTTTCTTGAAGTTTTCCTTGTTTGGCTAGCCTCACGGTATGAGTTGTTCATGAGCTTCTTGTCTCCTAGATTGCACCCTTTCTTTCTCATCCTTTTGTCATGCCATCTTTCTGCTCTTCGATCTTTTGACACCTTTTTAGATGTTCCGCCTCACTCATTGTTTTGTGCCTACAAAGGATTAGTGTACAACACATACCCAAAGGAAAATACAATTTTGAAACATGGGTTGTTTGTCCAGAATTTTGTAATTTCCCTCTATGCTAATGAAAAGATAGTGTTAGAATTATTTTAGCATTGTTTTTGTTTATCATGTTCTATACAAGCATGGCTTCAAGGCAAAGGTAACTTGTAGCTAAAGACAAAGTGAATGATCTTTGATACTTACAGTTCTTTCATCCATGATGAATGAGCTGTGTCTTCTTTGTGCCATGTTATTGGAGTTTGACATGTGGCTTGCTTCATCTCCAATTTGAATTCATCTTGTGACTTACCCAAATTGAATTGAGAATTTCCTATAGGGGTTAGTCCAACAAAATATCCAGTATTTGCTAAAGTAATTTTTAGTTCAATAACCAAATTGGACTCCATGTCTAATTTGATTAAGTATGGCATTTTAACCTAAGCACCTTGCTTAATTTTAAAAAAAACCTTTGGAAGTATGTTGAGTACTTCCAAACCAAAATTTACTATGGTAGACAAAGGTAACATGAAAGCACTATAGAGATTTACTCAAACAGAGATGAAAGAACATGATTTTTATTTAGCAAATAGAGCATGTCTTAAAGGTAGAGACAACCAAAATAATTTGGCAACATGGCAAGAGATGTTTTAGAGATCCAACTCCATGGTGCTAACAGTGGGGTGTGAGGCAGAATCACATAGGCTGTGATAACGGGCCATGGAATAGTTTTTGCTAGCCAATAGATCTACTCAAGATCAAACATGCCTTAACCGCATGCTATGCATGATCAAGATTGACGTAAAATAGCAGATAAAACATAACTCATCATTTAAAGTGCAGATTAGATCGGGTTAGATTAACAAACGATGGGTTAACAAAGATATAAGGCCGATCTAGATCAATCACAATCGGGTGAAGTGATATTGCTGTAATTAAGTAAATAATGGAAGCAACAAGAAATATCGGTAACTTAATGAATCTATCAAAAGAAATGCCACCCTTAGATAGAGCCGATAACTTGACCTTAATCTAGTTTGAGCAGTGGAGGTCAACCGGATCGATGCAGCCATACTTGAACTAGACAAGAGTCGATAACTAACTTATACCAGAGTCATAGTGGAGGTCGACCGAATCGATGTAGCCGTACGAATAGAGGTATAAGCCATGACGGTACTTACAGACAAGCAGTGGAGGTCAATCGAATCGATGCAGCCGTACTTGCTGAAGAACTTGCCGAGATCTACTCTACTCCTACTCTTATGGGGTGGCCGAGCCAAAAAAAAGTAAATAACTAATATTTGATTGATTGTGTGTCTTTTACAATAGCCAGGGTTTGATATTTATACCTAGGACCTACGCATGACTCCTGTCTAAGCACGATTCATCACAATTTTTGACCCTAGAGAAAACATTCCTAATTTAAGATAACTTGGACTCTAATCTTTCCCTTTTTGCATAGTCCAACATGTCTCGTCCTAGTGCCGATCATAGCCTTTGTCGTTATTTGCTGGCACTATCTGAAGAAAGCCGGTTCCAGTTTTGTATTCGAATGAGCTGGTTCCGATCTGCACGTAATTGACTCCTTGGTAACATGATCTTGGGAGTTTTTGAGTCCCTGTGACTCTTCTTCTAAATTTTGGTGTAAACACGGCCTTTACTCTACTGCAATTATCACACCTAGCGACATAGGCGGGGATCTCTTTCTTCATCTTGGTCCACCAAAAAAAGGGTTTTCAAATCTTGATACATTTTGCTACTACTCGGGTGGATAGACAACTTGGACGAATGAGCTTCATATAAATTTGATTTCTAAGCTCATGGTCTTTCGGTACCATAAGTCGGTCCTCAAACCATAGCACACCTCTTTCATCTAACCTGAAATGCTTGGTTTCTTGTTCTTTCATCCTTCTCTTGATGTGAAATATACCTACGTCTGTCTTCTGCAGTTCTATAATTTTGCTCTCAAGTGAGCAACTGACAGTGATATTGTGCAGCACAACAGGATGTAACAAATTAAATCCATCTTCCAACAATGCTTCCAAAGTGTTGCAATGAGATTTCCAACTAAGTGCATGCCGATCTAGATCAATCACAATCGGGTGAAGTGATATTGCTGTAATTAAGTAAATAATGGAAGCAACAAGCAATATTGGTAACTTAATGAATCTATCCAAAGAAACGCCACCCTTAGATAGAGCCAATAACTTGACCTTAATCTAGTTTGAGAAGTGGAGGTCGACCGGATCGATGCAGCTGTACTTGAACTAGACAAGAGTCGATAACTAACTTATACCAGAGTTATAGTGGAGGTTGACCGAATCGATGCAGCCATACGAATAGAGGTATAAGCCATGACGGTACTACAGACAAGCAGTGGAGGTCGACCGTATCGATGCAGCCATACTTGCTGAAGAACTCACCGAGATCTACTCTACTCCTACTCCTATGGGGTGGTCGAAGCCGAAAAAAGTAAATAACTAATATTTGATTGATTGTGTGTCTTTTACAATAGCCGGGGTTTGATATTTATACCTGGGACCTACGCATGACTCCTGTCTAAGCACGATTCATCACAATTTTTGACCCTAGAGAAAACATTCCTAATTTAAGATAACTTGGACTCTAATCTTTCCCTTTTTGCAGAGTCCAACATGTCTCGTCCTGGTGCCGATCATAGCCTTTGTCATTATCTGCTGGCCCTTTCTAAAGAAAGCCGGTTCTAGTTTTGTATTCGAATCAGCTGGTTCCAATCTGCATGCAATTGACTCCTTGGTGACATGATCTTGGGAGTTTTCGAGTCCTGTGACTCTTCTTCTAAATTTTGGTGTAAACATAGCCTTTACTCTACTGCAATTATCGCACCTAGCGACATAGGCGAGGATCTCTTTCTTCATCTTGGTCCACCAAAAAAGGTTTTTCAAATCTTGATACATTTTGCTACTACTCGGGTGGATAGACAACTTGGACAAAAGAGCTTCATATAAATTTGATTTCTAAGCTCATGGTCTTTCGGTACCATAAGTCAGTCCTCAAACCATAGCACACCTCTTTCATCTAACTTAAATGCTTGGTTTCTTGTTCTTTCACCTTTCTCTTGATGTGAAATATACCTACATTTGTCTTCTGCAGTTCTATAATTTTGCTCTCAAGTGAGCAACTGACAGTGATATTGTGCAGCACAACAAGATGTAACAAATTAAATACATCTTCCAACAATGCTTCCAAAGTGTTGCAATGAGATTTCTGACTAAGTGCATCTGCTACAACATTGGCTTTTCCCGGATGGTAGTGCACTTCCAAATTTTAGTCCTTGATTAGCTCTAACCATCTTCGTTGTCTCATATTCAGCTCAGGTTGAGTGAAGATATATTTGAGGCTTTTGTGGTGTCAGTATATATGTGACATATGTTTCCCAACAAATAATGTATCAATATCTTCAATGCATGAACAACTAATGCAAGCTCTAAATCATGAGTAGGGTAATTGACTTCACGCTTTCTCAACTGTTGAGAAGCACACACCCCAAACCTATACTCGATGCATCATAGAACACATCAAAAGCTTTTCAATGTTGGGTTGTGCTCAAACAGGAGCTATAGTTAACAGGGTCCTTAGGGTGTGAAAAGCTACTTCACACTCTGGTGTCCAACTAAACTTTTCTTCTTTCTGAAGTATCCTGGTCATGGGCTTAGCTATCTTGGAGAAATTAAGAATGAAACAATGATAGTAACCTGCTAACCCTAGAAAACTTTGAACTTTAGGAACCAAAGTTGGGGCCTTCCAATCCATGACCTCTTGTACTATAGATGGGTCTACAGAAATTCCATCTTTAGATAAGATGTGACCCAAGAAAGGTACTTTGCTCAACCAAAATTCACACTTGCTAAACTTGGCATATAACTTATGTTCCCTCAATCTGGACAAAACAATTCTCAGAAGCTCTGCATGATCCGCCTCATTCTCCAAATAAATCAAGATATCATCGATAAACACAACCACTAACTTGTCAAGCTCGAGCATGAATACCGAATTCATCAAGTACATGAAGTACGTAGGAGCATTTGTCAGTCCAAAAGACATGACCAAATACTCATATAAGCCATACCTAGTGGAGAAAGAGGTTTTAGGTATATCCTCTAGCCTGACCTTATCTAATGATACCCTGACCTTAAGTCAATCTTGGAGAATACCTTTGCTTTCACCAACTGATCAAACAAGACATAGATATGAGGCAAAGGATACTTGTTCTTAATGGTCATAGCATTAAGTGGCCTATAATCCACACACATTCTCAAAGACTTGTCCTTCTTCTTTACAAACAAAGCTAGACATTGTAACAGAACTGACCAAATCATAAGAATATAAGTACAAAAACAATCACTAAAGCAATCAAATTCCTATATTTAAGCTCCCATAATCCTGGTAGTCCAGAAATCATGAAGGATTTCAACCAACTCTCAACATACAAACCAAGATCGTAGTGATTCAACACAACACATCATTCATTACAACATTTCATAAGTAGCATTCGAATTACATCCATCAGAGTTCAATAACATATTACAAACCAAGTTTGAGTGTGTGGAAGCAACATAGTTTAGTACCAAACATCATAGTTTTCAAATACATTGCCAAGTCTGAGTCATGTCCCACAAAAGCATTATCAGGTACGAGAACTAGTAGAGACCGCGCCCAATGGTCTAGTCTTCATCCCTAGCTGGGAGAAGGCAGTACTTGCAGCAACCAAAGTAGAACTAGTCATCTACAACAGGTGGGAGATAAACCCTAAGTACAAGAAGGTACTCAGCTAGACTTACCTGTCAAAACCAGAAATAAAAGACACCAAGGATCATGCAAGGCTTTTTAGGTGGGCTAGCTTGACACAGTTGCATAAAAGAGCTTATGATTATAGTAACCAATTTAAACTTAGCATCAAGCTTATCATCATTTACCTGTCCACTAGATTAGCACCTGTACTAGAGCACTCACTTATTAGGAGCAAACAATATTAACCATAGCAGGTATAATAAGGCTGTCATCATTATATCATCATTTCCGAACCATCATGTTATTTAGTGTATCTACTTTGGAGATAAGCCCGTCAAGTTCTCACTAACTGGGAGAGACGGTGACTTGAATCGAATTACAACTCAACTAAGGGGGTATTCCTAACTCTCACCTTGGCATACTTTGCAAGGGTAACCGTGGGTCACCTTTGGGACAACTCACGAACCAAATTCGCGGGTTCAATCAGCGCTAGCACTCTTAGGGATTACCCTTCTGCCAGGACGATCAGGACTTTTAAAACACCTGCCCTTGGACTCACGCCTACGGCTCCCTTCTGAGGCATACTTTATACTTATCGACTCCCGGCCTAAGGTGAGCTACTCGGCTTCGTGGTTGGTCTCCAGACCCAGCCAACTAAGAGAGGCATGTGTTCAACATGAACAGGAAAGGCTCCAAGATTCAGTCCTTAATCGACACAGACGGAGTCACTGCAAACCGGCAAGCCTCCGCCCGGTCTCCATTTCAAATTAAGACTGGTTCTTTTCCACGATAGCAAATATAGCCAACCGTGCCATATGTATCTTCCTATATCTCGTAGGCGACAGGAAATCACCTAACTTCTACCATGTTTAAGTAGGGCTAAGCACTACACGAGCCTGAGCTACATAGGATTCAGGGTATCAATATCTGGACAAGGATTGGATAACCAATGCAGCAAGTGTTTGCATCCAACGCCTAAACTTAATGCAACAATATATATATAACAATAATACTGTAACTGCATTTCAGAAATTAGGAGGCTTAATATGCTCCGGGGCTTGCCTTTCACAAAGTTGCATGGACGGTGATCCGGGCACTCAACGGCGACCTCATCTGGCACTTCTCCTGAAGGCTGCACCTCTTGAACCTCTGGTGTTGGCTGCTACTACTCGCTTGGTTCCTCAAATTCCAGTAGTGTTACTCCCTCCGGTACACCTATTACATGTCGATGCACGAGATAAATATCATTGATGCATAAGGAATGACATGATGCTCATGATGAATGAATCATAGTAAATGTTTAACGAAAACATCACTGGACACCCGTTTACCGAGTAAAATAGCCCAATTCAAATCACTTTAAGCATGTATCTAACTTACTTAAAGAACAAGATCAACTTACCTAACTTGCATAACCTAAGATAAAGATACTCATCTTCAGTTAAAGATCTAACACCTAGGAACATTACCATAAACTTAGAAATAGTAAAGGCATACATAAATCAACATTTAAAGTTTCATATGCACACAAGTAGTCCCTTAATTCAATCACAACTAGGGTTCTACAATTCCAAATGACTTACATGAGGACATTCTGGAAAGCTTATGAAATTCTCTACAAAACAATTGTAAACATCATAGCATGATACTTATGTTAACCAAATCAAATTCCAGTAAACCTAGAATCTGTTCAGAAATGGCAGGGTTACTAACTTAATTATGTAATGATGATGCAAAAGCCTAATTTGACCAAACCAAGTTTACCAACTTGTTGCACATACCAGAGGAACACTAGAAAGTATAGTCCAAACTTCTAAATAAATTATTTAATATCCTTTTCCAATTTATTTAGTTAATTAGGTGATTAAAGAAATATATAGTAAAACTATTCATTAAAATCTACAAAAATTATAGTAGCTATCTCATGCTTCACATAGACTACCATAAAAATTTCAAAGCCATTGAGCAAGCAGAACTTGTTGTACCCAAAATAACAGGTGGCATGTCTATTTTTAGCATAATTAGGAAACCCTATTGAAATGTGTCAAGCAATAGATTTCTTATTTTTCCTAGTATTCTTCTAGCATAAGAATAGCACTCACCAATTTTTACCTTTACTAGATCTATAGAAAAATTATGAAACTTCACACAAGATCCACCCATGCAAACAAGATAATTTTCTATCTCCTACAAACAGTGTCCAAAATTTATGAAAATTTAACTACAAGCTATTCATGATATGAGCAGTACACTATAAAAATTTCATGCCATTTGGAGCTACCTAGAAAAAGATATAATTACCCCTATTTCTTGCATGATTAAAAGAGATAAGTATAAACTCCTATTTTCATAACAGAACATGGCATGGATTATATTTTTAATAGAAACTAGACCTTATCATGAACTCAACAAAATTAGAACCACATCATTTGGATCTATATACTAGGAGATACATATTTTTGAATATCTATACAAATCTATAAAAAGAATAAAACAAAAACACATTTGAAAACCTATCAGCTATTGGTGGGCCAGCCTAAAGGAATGGCGGCCCGCGAAGCACGCGTAGGCGTGGCCTAGAATGGCATGGCCCAGCCAGGCTCCCGCCTTAGCCTCAGCTGCTGACAGCCGGGGCCCGCATGACAGAGAAACAGGCAGGGGAGAGAAGGAGACGGCGGCGAAGCTCACCGCCGGTGACTCCTCCGGTGAGGTCGGCGGTGCTACGACATTCAATACAATAGTGCGCATCTATTGGTGCCCTCAATTGAGGCTAGTACTATGGCTATAGGGGTTGGCGACAAGCAATGGCGGTGCACGGCCACGGCATGGCCGACTCCGGCGAGATGCCAGCGTCGCAGCCCTATATGGCGACCCTACGAGCTTCAGCAGAGCTCCTAGGACCTAGTGCGAGATAGAGGAGGGATGGCAAGGGTGCAAGGACAGCTGTCCATGTGGAGCGCCAACTCCGGCGAGGGCAGCCATGGCGGCGGTGGAAGAAAACGACGCATTCATCCTTACCGAGACTCGATTGACCCGATTGGACGGTGGATATGGTAGAGGGGATCATGGCGAGGCTCAAGGTGAATGGAGCAACATGTTTTTCGACAAGGCATGAGCTAGGTGATGGCGATGCCTGGTCGGCAATGGTGGAGCTACTGCGGACACGGCACTGCATGCGGAGAAGGCGAGAGGGAAGTGAATGGGGCAGGCGGTGTGTTCGGGCAGGCACTGGCCATCTTCTGGAGCACGGATGCGTGATGTGGTGGCTTCGGCCGAGCATGAACGCCACGTGGCGAGCGGCTCCTGCGCCGGTCGACCATGATGTTCACTAAACATTTTCTAAAAATCACGATTCAGTGATCACCGACGATGACTGATAGAGCCATTTCATCGTGTCAACATGGCTAATCCATCGATCTATTGCAAAAACAGTATACATGAAAAATGTAGGCCTACCATCCATCTACAACTTCTTTTCAAAGACCAACACCTAAATTGTCGTGGATCCGAAGTTACATGAAGCCAAAGTGGGCTTGATGCAACTGAAAATGTAACCATGACTTAGAATAATTTCTAAGTGTGAAATCAGCATGAATTACTGACTTGTGGGCCATGTTTGAGCATGTTCTAGCCATTTTCATGAAATGATCATAAAACAACTTTTGTTCCTTAATAAATTAGCTACAACTTTGGTAAAGAGTGCACAGCCATGCAAGGTCTCTAAGCTAGTCTTTTGAAATAGTCAAATAGTGGCACTCAAAGGGTCAATTCCAGTCAAACCTCCACTTGAGGGCATTTTGGTCATTTTGATCTACATGAACAATGTCCCAACAAGTAACCTAAGTGTAGTTAAGGGGTAATAGACCATAATCAACCACTTTACAAATTGTTATACCAACTTCTAATGAGCACATGTGATAAAGCAACTAAAACAAGCAATTCACTCATATGTTTCAATTCCATGTTTCACATGTTTCATGACCTTGTTGTTATTTTATATTTGTCATATTACTACCCTGTTGCCATGTTTCAAGGTATGAGAAATTCATGTTGCATTCATATGTTGCACTACTACCATTCAGAAGCAATCAAGTATGAAACAAATAGAATATGCGAATGTTGCATATGTATGTTTCAGTGACAATGGCATGATGACATAGATGATGCATATGTTTATGAAATGACATGCAATTTAGTGGAAGCCAAACACCTAGGGTGTTACAGCCCTCCCCCCTTAGAAAAATCTCATCCCAAGATTTAGAAAGCGTACCATTTAGTATAGAAAGTTGGCTGATTTTCCTTTAAATAATCTTCCCGCCCCCAGGTTGCATCCCGTTCACTATGATTACTCCAAACTACCTTGTATAATTTAACTACTCACATACGAGTCACTCTTTCTTGAGTATCCAAAACTTGCATGGGCTTTTCCTCATAAGAAAGATTAGATTTCAAGTTGACTTTCCTTGTTGCTATTCTTTCCTCGGGAATACGAAGACACTTCTTCAGCTGGGACACATGGAATACCGGGAATATAGCTCCCATTTCATGTGGTAGATCGAGTTTATAGGCTACTCTTCCACTTTTCTCGATAATGCGGTAAGGTCCAACATATCGAGGCTCCAGCTTCCTTTTAATTCCAAAACATTTTACTCCTTTCATAGGGGATACCTTCAGATAAACATGATCACCTACTTCAAACTCAATAGGTTTTCTTCTCTTGTCAGCGTAGCTCTTTTTCCTAGCCTGTGCGGTAGTCATATTCTTCTGTATAGTTTAGACTTGCTCTTCGGCTTCTTTTACAAAGTCAATACCATATAATCTTCTTTCCCCGGGTTCCACCTAGTTCAAAGGAGTTCTACACTTGCGGCCATAAAGAGCTTCAAAAGGAGCCATTTTGATACTCTCTTGATAACTGTTGTTATAAGAGAATTCAGCGAGAGGTAACCAGTCCTCCCAAGAGCCTTTGCAAGAGATAAGACAAGCCCTAAGCATGTCTTCAAGAATTTGATTAACACGCTCAGTCTGTCCTAATGTTTGTGGATGATAGGCAGAACTATGGATTAAATGAGTGCCAAGATTCTGATGTAAGCACTCCCAAAAGCGAGCCAAGAATTGCGGTCCTCTATTTGAAACAATGGATTTGGGTACACCATGGAGACATACCACTTGTTGAAAGTAAATCTCAGCATAATTGTGCGGGTGATAGGTAGACTTGACCGGAATAAAGTGAGCGGATTTAGTTAGACGATCTACGATAACCCAGATGGAATCACAACCCTTTTTGGTAGTGGGTAATCCAACAATGAAATCCATACTAATTTCTTCCCACTTCTAGCCAGGAATAGAGAGTGGCTGTAATAATCCGGGCCTCATGTGAATAGCCTTGACTCTACAACAGTTATCACACTTTGCCATGTAAGCTGTGATTTCTTTCTTCATCTTGGTCCACTAATAATACAGCTTGAGATCTTAATACATTTTACTACTACCAGGATGGATGGACAATTTAGAAGAATGGGCTTCAGCCATAATTTGATTTCTAAGTTCTTTGTCTTTGGGTACCACAAGCCTATCATTAAACTAGAGAATTCCTTTGTCATCGACCCTAAAGTGCTTGGTCTCTTTCTCTTTCATCTTTCGCTTGATGTGATACACACCCACATTAGTCTTCTGGAGTTCGATAATTCGACTTCTAAGAGAGCAATCCACAGTGATATTATGGAGTACTACAGGATGAAGGAGGTGTGCCAGATGAAAGTCTTCACTAACTAAGGAATTGCAATGGGCCTTTCTGCTTAAGGCATCAGCAACCACATTTGCCTTACCAGGATGGTAGTGCACTTGAAGGTTGTAGTCTTTGATTAATTCTAACCATCGTCGTTGACGCATGTTCAACTCGGGTTGAGTAAAGATGTACTTGAGGCTTTTATGGTCAGTATTGATGTTGCACACATTACCCAGCAAGTAATGTCTCCAAATCTTCAGGGCATGAACAACCGTGGCTAGCTCTAAGTCATGGGTAGGATAGTTGACTTCATGTTTTCGAAGCTGGCGTGAAGCATAAGCAATGACCCGGCCCTCCTGCATAGGAACACACCCCAAACCGGTGCCACATGCATCACAGTAGACATCAAAAGGCTTCTCAATGTCAGGTTGTGCCAATATAGGAGCAGAGGTTAGTAAGGTCCGCAAGTGTGGAAAGCCTCTTCACACTTCGGGGTCCACACAAACTTCTCATCTTTTTGAAGTAGTCGAGTCATGGGCTTGGCGATTTTTGAGAAATCCGAGATAAAGCGACGATAATAGCCAGCCAATCCTAGGAAACTTTGGACTTCTGTGACCGTAGTAGGTGCCTTCCACTCAAGGACTTCTTGCACCTTAGTAGGGTCAACCAAAATTCCATCTCTAGATAACACATGACCTAGAAAAGGTATCTTGTTCAACCAGAATTTGCACTTGCTGAACTTAGCATAAAGCTAGTTGTCACGTAACCGAGTTAAAACAATTCTTAGATGTTCAGCATGCTCTTCTTCATTCTAAGAATATACATGGATATCATCAATAAACACGATGATGAATTTGTCCAGTTCTGGCATGAATACTGAATTAATCAGGTACATAAAGTGTGCCGGAGCATTGGTCAACCCAAAGGACATGACGAGGTATTCGAACAAGCCATAACGAGTAGAGAAAGCTGTCTTAGGTATATCTTTAGGACGAATTTTGATCTGATGGTGGCCAGACCTCAAATTGATCTTAGAGAATACCTTAGCTTTGGAGAGCTAATCAAATAGAATATCGATGTGAGGAAGGGGGTATTTGTTCTTGATAGTAACAGCATTTAGGGGGCGATAATCCACGCACATGCACAAAGATTCGTCCTTCTTCTTCACAAATATAGCTGAACAACCCCAAGGAGAGGAACTAGGCCGAATCAAACCTTTCTTCACTAGCTCATTCAACTGACTCTTCAGCTCATCCAACTCATTGGGCGGCATTCGATAGGGCCTTCGAGAAATAGGAGTCGTACCCAGAATGAGTTCTATCTTGAATTCTACATCACGGTCCAGAGGTAATCCAGGCAAGTCATCAAGGAAGACATCTGGAAACTCACAGACAACCGGTAGATCCTCAATGGCTTTGGCTAGGGTAGCATTGGCTATATTGTGGATAGAGATATCATGAGGTAACTGCACTAGAAAACCCTTCTTATCCACAGGATCCCTCAACATTACCACACGGGTTGATGTATCGATCAACACTCCATTCTCGCTCATCCACTTCATTCCTAGGATTACATCGATTCCTACCCCCGGTAGAACTACAAGATCCATAAGGAACTCTCGATCCCCAATCTCAATCTTTACATCTTTAACTACTTGGTTAGTCAGGATATTATTTCCAGCAGCACTAATACAATAACCACCCTTGACAATTGTAATCACATTCATCTTATGCATAGACGCAAAAGTAGAATTCACAAAGGAATGCGAAGCACCCGAATCAAAGAGCACAACTACAGGGTGATCATTAACAAGGAACTTACCAGCGGTGACCACTTCACTAGTAGGAATTTCCTCCACAGTAGTGTAGTGAACACGCCCCTGACGGATGTTTCCTTGAGCATTCTTGGGAGGATAGGGACACTTATTTGCCCAATGACCCGGCTAGTTACAGTTCTAGCATGGCCTATTTGCTGGTGGGGCATTACAGCTGCCCTGCCCAGAGGTATTCTTTGGCAAGGAAATTGTGTACCCCTTGCGGAAACTAGTTTTAGTTTGGTTCTTCTTCTGAGGTGGGCGGTACCAGACATTAGCATTGGGTGGACGATACTAGGTCTTGGATACCACTGGTGCCTTAGACTGAGAAGCTCTGACCTCAAAGTTTCTTTTACGAGTCTTGGAAGCAGCATATATCTTGTCATTATTCTCCTGAGTCAGGGTGTCACTAATAAACTCATTGAAGGTGACACACTTGCAGTTGCCCATAGACTTCATCAGTTTAGGGGAAAGTCCCCTCTTGAAGCTAGCTATTCTCTTGGTGTCAGTATCGATGAACTCAGGAGCATACCTTGCCAGGTTGTTGAATGCCTAGAGGTATTCATTAAGACTCTTGTTGCCTTGGGTTAGCTTCATAAACTCAGTATGCTTAATGGCCATGAGACCAGGAGGGATAAAGTGTCCCCTGAAAGCTGCCTGGAACTAGTCCTAAATTATCTCAACATTAGTAGGGAAGGTGGTCCTATGATGGGTCCACCAGATGCCTATAGGGCCTTGGAGCTGGTGTCCTACATACGAAGCCTTCATGCCTTCTGTCAAACGAAGCAATCCAAACATTTGCTCTATCGTGCTCAACCATTCATTAGCTTGTAATGGTTCTTCTGCCTCACGAAAGATAGGAGGCTTTGTGTCCATGAAGTCCTTAAAGCTGCTGTACTGGTTTGGCTTGGGTCCCTGGTGGACATGCCGATCCTCACGGTTAGCCATCTGGCGCATAGCCTCAGCTAGCATGCGCTGACTTTCCATGACTGTCTGCATTAGCTCAGCTGGTGTGGGCGGTGGAGGAGGTGGTTGTTCCTCATCTCCCATGCTATGACCGCGACGAAGGTTATAAGCCATCTACAAAATGTATAGCCAATGAGCACTGACGATGTGGAAATTTTTGTAGATGAATTGTATAATTATGCCAAACTGAGTCCATTGGAGAGAATACATTTATATAATCAACAGAGGCACAATCATTCATCACAATCACACAACTCATTAGGCGCATCAATTGACACATAAATGCGATGAACTTAACCAACAATCGAGATCCATAGACTGCAAAGACGAAATTCAGCAAAAGCTCACATACGTGGGGCATAACACGTTCGATAGGTTACATCAAAGCCATAGAGGTTCCAAACTTACATCAAGGGTAACATAGGGTTTGATATTACATCCCAACGATTAACTTGATACAAAGCTACTCGTTCATGCATGAGGATCAACAAAAGACTAGCTCTAGCGCATTAGCTAAGTAGTAAGCTAAACTACACATTGTCCTCGGAGTTAGTGTCGAAGATCTCTCCTCCATCTTCATCACTAGCAGGCTCTAACTCCTCATCTTCCTCCTCATCAGGTGGAACGTCCTTAGGTCCATTGACCTCAATGCCATCATCACCTTCAGCCATGATGACACCAGAGCCCATCTCATCCTCATCATCAGGTGGTAGGAGAGGGTGAAGTTGATTATGTAACAGGTGAACCTCCTCATGGAGATGGTCATTGTACTCTTTAGCAACTGCCACTTGCTGCTCTAGCTCCACCTGTCACGCTCTCAACACATTCTCTTCGTGCCAGGCTTTATTCCGTTGGTTCATCACGTGAATCAACATACGTTCACAGTTGTGGTGAGCAACTGTCAACCTCTGAACCTCAAGGGTCTCTTGGTCCCGTTCCTATGTTACTTGCTCCAAATGGTGCTGAGCCGCATTCCTCTTAGCAGTCACCTGGGCCAGCTCTGCCCTCAGCCTTTCCGCCTCAGTAGGCTCAGGACGGGGCTCATGAGGAGCTAACTGGTGACGAGGTGCCCTGCCTCTAGTAGACTTGCGAGCAGTGAGTTTCATGCACACCATCTGTAGCAAAAAGTTGCAATGTAAGGGGAGAATCATTTAAGGGATATGAAATTTAATTAGTCAGGACCATCATATTTTAAAGGAGGGAGTAATGCAAGAAATGCCATGTATGCTTGAACATGATGCATGCACGATCCGTACGTCCTCACAAACCTAGAAAAATTTAAAGGCTAGCGAAATATACGGTGGCACACATACGTTCTCTCGTATACGGTAGCTAGTTGATCTACAACAATACGTTGTTAGTGTACCTGCAGAAAATTTCATTTCAGCCCAGTAATTTCCCAAAATGCATAAAAAGTAAGCAGTAAACTAAATACTTTCATACATGCATCCCCTGATGCATATATTCTAGTATCACAGCTACCCGTCAGAGATACCCACATTTAAGTACTCTCATAGATACATGATTGAACATGTAAGTATGCAAGCAACCACAACTACTCTCCCCTAGACCGATGGTTAGACGGTCATGCTCTCACAACTCCCACTTACCAGAGCGTAGAGGTATTTTGATCCATACATTACCACCCAAGCGGATGGCATCCATACAATAGCACGCCGTATGGACGATGAAACAGAACAAGCAGGAACCCCCAAGTTAGTACTTTAATAAGCCACCTAAGAGTCCTTATTTGGGCATAAGGGATATGACCACTGGCAATACTTAGTATTTAATTTAGGATTTTCACAAATACTTTTGTTTTAAATACACAAATGACATGTTTAGTGTCGAATCTTGCTCTGATGCCAGCTGTAACAGAACCGGCCAAATCAAAAGAACGTAAGTACAAAAACAATCATCGAAGCGATCAAATTCCTGTACTTAAGCTCCCATAATCCCGGTAGTCTGGAAATCACAAAGGATTTCAACCAACTCTCGACATACAAACCAAGATCATAGTGATTCAACACAACACATCATTCATTACAACATTTCACAAGTAGCATTCGAATTACATCCATCAGAGTTCAATAACATATTACAAACCAAGTTTGAGTGTGCGGAAGCAACATAGTTTAGTACCAAACATCATAGTTTTCAAATACATTGCCAAGTCTGAGTCATGTCCCACAAAAGCATTATCAGGTACGAGAACTAGTAGAGACCATGCCCAATGGTCTAGTCTTCATCCCCAGCTGGGAGAAGGCAGTACTTGCAGCAACCAAAGTAGAACTGGTCATCTGCAATAGGTGGGAGATAAACCCTGAGTACAAGAAGGTACTCAGCTAGACTTACCCATCAAAACCAGAAATAAAAGACACCAAGGATCATGCAAGGCTTTTCAGGTGGGCTAGCTTGACACAGATGCATAAAAGAGCTTATGATTATAGTAACCAATTTAAACTTAGCATCAAGCTTATCATCATTTACTTGTCCACTAGATTAGCACCTGTACTAGAGCACTCACTTATTAGGAGCAAACAATATTAACCATAGCAGGTATAATAAGGCTGTCATCATTATATCATCATTTCCGAACCATCATGTTATTTAGTGTATCTACTTTGGAGATAAGCCCATCAAGTTCTCACTAACCGGGAGAGATGGCGACTCGAATCGAATTACAACTCAGCTAAGGGGGTATTCCTAACTCTCACCCTAGCATACTTTGCAAGGGTAGCCGTGGGTCACCTTTGGGACAACTCAGGAACCAAATTCGTGGGTTCGATCAGTGCCAGCACTCTTAGGGATTACCCTTCTGCCAGGACGATCAGGACTTTTAAATCACCTACCCTTGGACTCACGCCTACGGCTCCCTTTTGAGGCATTCTTTAAACTTATCGACTCCCAGCCTGAGGTGAGCTACTCAGCTTCGTGGTCGGTCTCCAGACCTGGCCAACTAAGAGAGAGGCATGCGTTCAACATGAACAGGAAAGGCTCCAAGATTCAGTCCTTAATCGACACAGACGGAGTCATTGCAAACTGGCAAGCCTCTGCCCTGTCTCCATTTCAAATTAAGACTGGTTTTTTTCCATGATAGCAAATATAGCCAACCATGCCATATGTATCTTCCTATATCTCGCAGGCGACAGGAAATCACCTGACTTCTATCGCGTTTAAGTAGGGCTAAGCACTACATGAGCCTGAGCTACATAGGATTTAGGGTATCAATATCTGGACAAGGATCGGATAACCAATGCAGCAAGTGTTTGCATCCAACGCCTAAACTTAATGCAACAATATATATATATATAACAATAATACTGTAACTGCATTTCGAAAATTAGGAGGCTTAATATGCTCTGGGGCTTGCCTTTCACAAAGTTGCACGGACGGTGATCCGAGCACTTAATGGCGACCTCGTCTGGCACTTCTCCTGAAGGCTGCACCTCTTGAACCTCCGATGCCGGCTACTGCTGCTCGCTCGGTTCCTCGAATTCCAGCAGTGTTACTCCCTCCGGTACACCTATTGCATGCCGATGCACGAGATAAATATCATTGATGCATAAGGAATGACATGATGCTCATGATGAATGAATCACAATAAATGTTTAATGAAAACATCACTGGACACCCGTTTACCGAGTAAAATAGCGATATTCAAATCACTTTAAGCATGTATCTAACTTACTTAAAGAACAAGATCAACTTATCTAACTTGCATAACCTAAGATAAAGATGCTCATCTTCAGTTAAAGACCTAACACCTAGGAACATTACCACAAACTTAGAAATAGTAAAGGCATACATAAAATCAACATTTAAAGTTTCATATGCACACAAGTAGTCCCTTAATTCAATCACAACCAAGGTTCTACAATTCCAAATGACTTGCATGAGGACATTCTGGAAAGCTTATGAAATTCTCTACAAAACAATTGTAAACATCACAGCATGATACTTACGTTAACCAAATTGAATTCCAGTAAACCTAGAATCTGTCCGGAAATGGCAGGGTTACTAACTTAATTATGTAATGATGATGCAAAAGCCTAATTTGACCAAACCAAGTTTATCAACTTGTTTCACATACCATAGGAACACTAGAAAGTATAGTCCTAACTTCTAAATAAATTATTTAATATCATTTTCCAATTTATTTAGTTAATTAGGTGATTAAAGCAATATATAGTAAAACTATTCACAAAAATCTACAAAAATTACAGTAGCTATCTCATGCTTCATATAGACTACCATAAAAATTTCAAAGCCATTGAGCAAGCAGAACTTGCTGTACCCAAAATAACAGGTGGCATGTCTATTTTTAGCATAATTAGGAAACCCTATTGAAAAGTGTCAAGTAACAGATTTCTTATTTTTCCTAGTATTCTTCTAGCAAAAGAATAGCACTCACCAATTTTTACCTTTACTAGATCTATAGAAAAATTATGAAAATTCACACAAGATCCACCCATGCAAACAAGATAATTTTCTATCTCCTACAAACAGTGTCCAAAATTTATGAAAATTTAACTACAAGCTATTCATGATATGAGCAGTACACCATAAAAATTTCATGCCATTTGGAGCTACCTAGAAAAAGATATAATTACCCCTATTTCTTGCATGATTAAAAGAGTTAAGTATAAACTCCTATTTTCATAACAGAACATGGCATGGATTATATTTTTAATAGAAACTAGACCTTATCATGAACTCAACAAAATTAGAACCACATCATTTGGATCTATATGCTAGGAGATACATATTTTTGAATATCTATACAAATCTGTAAAAAGAATAAAACAAAAACACATTTTAAAACCTATCAACTACTGGTGGGCCGGCCCGAAGGAATGGCGGCCCACGAAGCACACGCAGGCGCAGCCCAAAACAGCGTGGCCCAGCCAGGCTCCCACCTCAGCCTCAGCTACTGACAGTCGAGGCCCGCGTGATAGAGAAACAGGCAGGGGAGGAGAAGGAGACGGCGGCGAAGCTCACCACCGGTGACTCCTCCAGCGAGGTCAGCGGTGCTACGACGTTCAATACAATAGTGCACATCTATTGGTGTCCTCAATTGAGGCTAGTACTGTGGCTACAGGGGTTGGCGATGAGCAATGGCGGCGCACGGCCACGGCATGGCTGGCTTCGGTGGGATGACGGCGTCGCAGCCCTATATGGTGACCCTACGAGCTTCAGCAGAGCTCCTAGGACCTAGCGCGAGACAAAGGAGGGATGGCAAGGGCGCGAGGATAGCTGGCCACGTGGAGCGCCAACTCCAGCGAGGGCAGCCATGGCGGCGGTGGAAGAAAACGACGCATTCGTCCTTACCGAGACTCGATTGACCCGATTGCACGGTGGATATGGTAGAGGGGGTCACGGTGAGGCTCAGGGTGAACGGAGCAATGTGTTTTTGCTACAAGGCGTGAGCTAGGTGATGGCAATGCCCAGTCAGCAATGGCGGAGCTGCTACGGACACGGCGCTGCGCGCGGAGAAGGCGAGAGGGAAGCAAATGGGGCAGGCGGTGTGTTCGGGCAGGCACTGGCCATCTTCTGGAGCGCGGATGCGCGACATGGTGGCTTTGGCCGAGAATGAATGCCATGTGGTGAGTGGCTCCTACGTCGGTTGGCCATGACATTCACTGAACGTTTTCTAAAAATCGTGATTTAGTGATCACCGACGATGACTGATAGAGCCATTTCATCGTGTCAACATGGCTAATCCATCGATCTATTGCAAAAACAGTATACATGAAAAATGTAGGCCTACCATCCATCTACAACTTCTTTTCAAAGACCAACACCTAAATTGTCGTGGATCCAAAGTTACATGAAGCCAAAGTGGGCTTGATGCAACTGAAAATATAACCATGACTTAGAATAATTTCTTAGTGTGAAATCAGCATGAATTACTGACTTATGGGCCATGTTTGAGCATGTTCTAGCCATTTTCATGAAATGATCATAAAACAACTTTTGTTCCTTAATAAATCAGCTACAACTTTGGTAAAGAGTGCACAACCATGCAAGGTCTCTAAGCTAGTCTTTTGAAACAGTCAAACAGTGGCACTCAAAGGGTCAATTCCAGTCAAACCTCCACTTGAGGGCATTTTGGTCATTTTGATCTACATGAACAATGTCCCAACAAGTAACCTAAGTGTAGTTAAGGGGTAATAGACCATAATCAACCACTTTACAAATTGTTATACCAACTTCTAATGAGCACATGTGATAAAGCAACTAAAACAAGCAATTCACTCATATGTTTCAATTCCATGTTTCACATGTTTCATGACCTTGTTGTTATTTTATATTTGTCATATTACTACCCTATTGCCATGTTTCAAGGTATGAGAAATTCACATTGCATTCATATGTTGCACTACTACCATTCAAAAGCAATCAAGTACGAAACAAACAGAATATGTGAATGTTGCATATGTATGTTTTAGTGACAATGGCATGATGACATAGATGATGCATATGTTTATGAAATGACATGCAATTTAGTGGAAGCCAAACACCTAGGGTGTTTCAGACATCCCCACAGAGATGAACTAGGTTGAATGAGACCTTTGTCCAACAGTTCTTGTAACTAAATTTTAAGTTTAGCTAACTCATTTGGTGGCATCCTATAGGGTCATCTGGAGATAGGTGCCTTACCTGGGCACTAACTCAATCTTAAATTCCACATCCCTATTAGGCGGTAAACCTAGTAACTCATCCAAAAATACATTAGGAAACTCACAAACCACTAGAATATCACAAAGGGTAGTGGCTTGGATAGCACAAGACAAGTTTTGGAGATCAAAACTTCAGGGAAGTGGTACTAGAAAAACATTACTTCCCTTTGGTTCTCTCAACATAATTGTCTGAGTGCTAGTGTCAATGAGAACACCATGGTCACTCATCCAACTCATGCCTAAGATCACATCTATGGCTAATCTAGGCAATACTATCAGATCCATTGTATACTCCCTCTCTTGTATAGAGATGAGCACACCTCTGACTATCTTATTTGTAGAGATAGTAGCCCTAGTCAAACTTATACTATAACCACCCTTGTTTACCTCAATTACTTTCCGATCATACTTAGATGCAAATGCTTGTCTCATAAATGAATGAGAAGCTCCAGAATCAAATAAAACAATGGCAGGATGTTTGTTAACAAGAAACATACCAACTGTGACAACCTCTCCCACAGGAACTTCTTCAATAGTGGTGTAATGCATGTATCCAAGATGTGCTTTAGGATTTGCCTACCTCTGATTTCCCTGGCTTTGATTGATGTTCTTCTTAGGATGGGGGCACTCTTTGGACCAATGGCCCAACTGATTATAGTTGAAGCATGGCTAATTGCTCCTGTGTCCTACTAAGCTTCCTTGCCCTCCGTTACCCTTAGGTAAGGCAATGGTGAACGCCTTATGAAACACCTTCTAAGGTCGGTTGACCTGGGCTTTTGGTGGAGGAGGCGTGAACTTGGGCACCGGTGGTCAAAACTATGGCCTAGCCACCACTGGAGCTCTGGACTGAGATGACCCTAAGGTGCCTACCTCAACTACCCTCTTGCGGCCCTTTGCTGCCGCATGTAGATTGTTCTGGTTCTCTTGAGTCAAGGCATCACTTATGAATTCATTGTATGTACTTAGTAACCTCGAGTTGGCCATGGTTTTCATTAGCTTAGTGCTAAGGCCTCCCTTGAAGCTTTCAATCTTCTTTTCTTTTGTATCGACGAAACCTAGGGCATAATGGGACAAATTGTTGAAAGCATGCATGTACTTAGTAAGGGTCTTGGTCCCTTGTGTGAGTCACATGAACTCAGCTGCTTTCATGCACATTAGCCCCTAGGGAATGTGATGTCCCCTAAAGGCTAACTTAAATTGCTGCCATATGACCTATGCATTGGTAGGTAAAGAGGATAGGAAATGGGTCCACTATATCCCAGCCGGTCCCTACAGCTGATGGGATGCATATTCTACCTTCTAATGTTTCATGACCCTCAATACACAAAACTTTTGCTCAATGGTGTTAAGCCAATCATCCGCCTAGAGCTGTTCTTCGGCCACCTTGAAGATAGAAGGCTTGGTGTCTAGGAAATCCTTGAAAGAGCTATATTGATTTGGCTTAGGTCCCTATTGTTGCTGACGGGCGTGAGCCATGTTCTGCGTAATGAGGCGTGGAGTTTCTTCCATAGTTCTCTAACTACCCAAGAACTATGCGAAGAATTCATTCGCAGACGGTGGTGGTAGTGGTGGTAAGTCACCGTCATTGCCCTCTTGGCTATTGGCTACTCCAGTGCAAGTGCGAGTCATCTACAAAGTTGCAACAATAAGTGATTATTGTATGATGTCAGGAGATCACAGATGAATTGTATAATCATGCCAAACTAAAATTACTAGAGAGAATCTTAAATTCATACAATAAAACAGAGGCATAATAATTCATTCTCACAACATGACATCACCAATTTGACACTTATTAGGCTCACAGCATGTTAACGTGCATGTCATAATCACTAGTAAAATGAAAATGGAATTTCATTAAAGTTCAACCCATCATGAAACAACATGCAGAGTGCCAACATTACAAGGAAGTCAAATTATGAATACCAAACTTCAAGCTACAAGTCCATTACATAAATAGCAGGGATACATCTAGCGCTTTAACTAGTCACTAGGCGATTCTAATCTTTAGCATGCTCGCTATCGAGGTCGGAGATAGGATCTTCCTCATCCTCTAGCTCCACTTCTTCTTCCTCCTAGCCATCATCTTCAACTAACATCTCTGGATCTTCTTCCTCATCAAGGTCGGGTGCAGTTGGTTGTTTAGAAAATGCACCTCATGTTGAAGATCAACCACCATGTTCTAGGTTTGTGCAAGCTGCTAGCGCAAGTCCCTCTTGACACGGTCCTACTGTATGCTCAAGGCATGGGTCCTGTCTTGGTCTGCCTCTGCCATAGCTGCACGGTTGTTTGCTAGGATCTGTTGGTGCATAGTTGTGAATGCCTCAGTACAGGCGGCCTCCAGCTACTCCCGTAGTCCTACTAACATCACTTGATCATCCACTCTTGCCTCTTGGGCAGCAGCTCTCTACTAATTAACTTGCTCCATTTGGGTGTGGAGACTTCCCAAAGCTACATAAGCTTGATCAGTTTCCCATCGAGCCTCGCTTGCTACCTTTTTGTGCTTGCGCACATGATTCTTTAGCTTACATTGTGCAGCTTCGGCTCTCATGAGCTTATCCATGCAAATGGTATAGGACTCCTACCAGAAGTCCCTTGTGTCTTGATGAGTGTAGAACATCTTCATTACTACAAACATGGTGCTCATAGCGGGACTAGAACTGTCTGCCTGCTTATCCCAATCTCAGATCAACACATTGCTATTGTGCTATGCCATACTGTTGTGGATGGATCCACCTAAGGAAATGTACCAGCGGCACAACCGGTAAGCTCATCCCCACACTGCTGACAAATCTGACTCAGTACCTTGAATGCTACTACTAGGGTAGCCTCCCAAGGAGGTCTTTCTTTAGATCCTTCCATTCCTGCCAGAAGGGTGCTTGGGTACGAGCTGGTATGGTTAGTCGTACTTCATACCATGGTTGTTCCTCGAAGTATACTTCATTCCAATAATATAGGGGTGGTTTGTAATACCCCGCATAATGCAAGACTCTCCAAAGTAGGGCAGGAGTTCCAAACATCAACAGGAAACTCTCACTTCCAGCCAGTGCTGCCATATGTACCAACAGCATGTGCAACTCTCGTGAGACAAAGTTATAATGGATAAGAGTTACATAACTGAGTATGAGATTTATAAGGGGAGGAACAATGCAAGTATGAAATAATGATTTATCATGATGCATGCGCGTTCCCTACGTCCTTACAAACTTAGGAAAATTATTTCTAATGGCATACACGGTGGCATACATATACTCTCTCATATATAATGTAACTAGTTGGGCTACACATTTCGCTATTAGTGTACCTGCACAAGAATTTCATTTCAGCCCAACCCCACAAGTACATATGTAGAATGTAAATCTGGGCTCTAGGTTGCAATTGAAATACTTCCATATACATATACCCACATATATATATACTTTCGTATCAAGGCTAGCCGAAAGTAAATACGTCCTATATATACATTAAATATGCATACACAGTCATATCAAAGCTAACCCACAATTAAATACCTCCGCATATATATGAGACATATATATATATACTTTAGTATCAAAGCTAACTCTCCCCATAGACCACATGCTCACATCTTGCGGTCATGCCACTATGGTGATGATTAGCATCTTACCTTAGGCGTAGAGGCATTTGATCCATACATTACCACTCAAGTGAATGGCATCCATACAGTAGCACACCGTATGGACGACGAAAATAAAACCCCCAAGTTAGTACTTAATTAGCCACCTGAAGTCCTTAATTGGGCATAAAGGAAGTGATCATTAGCACACTTTAGATCCAAATTCTAAGTTCCAAACACCTATTTATATAGCTATTAATTGCTAGAAATGGGCTTTGGAAAACAAAACCTTTGTTTTAAATACACATGTGGCAATTAATGTTGAATCTTGCTCTGATGCCAGCTGTCGCAAAATCGACCAATTTATAAGAGCACAAGTACAATGGCAGCCCACAAGCAGTCACACTGTCATACTTGAGCCCATATAAACCTGGTAGTCCATCGAGTACCACGACAGGTCTCGATTAACCATCAACATACAACCAAGATCATACATGATTCAACATACATGTCACATGTTACATAAAGTTCACAAATATAGTTCATTCATTAGAGTACGAATTAAGGTTATTACAAACCAAGTTTGGTAAATAGTAGAGGAAGCAAATTAAAGTTTGAAGCTAACTTTTTGCCATCATAGTTCAAATACAGTGCCAACTCATGATCACACTCCCACAAAAGCATGTAAGAAGGATTAATAGTAGAAGCCTGCCCAGGGCTCACTCCTCATCCACGGCGGGACAGAAGCAGTTCTTCCAATTGCCATGATAAACTGTACCATCTGCAACAATAGGAATAAAACCTTGAGTATGAGAAGGTACTCAACTAGACTTACCCATCATAAACCAAAAATAAAACGACTCCAAGGATTATGCAAGGATTTATAAGTGGAGATAACTCGACAACATTTTGCATGAAAAGTGACTAATTCAGTTGTAAAATTATAATTCGGTCATCAAATTAATTATAGTTATTTATCTCTAGATTAGTAAGTAACCTATGCCAAACATGTGGTATTTCATTTAATAGCATACAATAGTAACCATAGCCGGTGTAGTAATTCCATGTTCATCCGAACCATCATATTCCATAACACAATTACTATGATATTGGGGCTAGCCAAGTTTCTAACTATCTAGGAGAGATGGCGATTCGAATCGATTTCAGCCAGCTGAGAATTTATTCCTAACACAAAACTAGGCAGACCAGATCAACGGTCACCGTAGGTCACCTTTTGTACAACTTAGGTACACATTTCACGACTTCGCCCAGTGCCGCACAATCAGGGACAACTAGCTACCAGGATGATCAGGACTACCCTGCCTTTGGGCTCATGGCTGGCTCCCCGCACATCCTTACTACCATCCATAGTGCGCACTCTAATAGAGCAAAGCCCGACCTGAGTTGAGCTACTTGGCTTCGCAGTCGGAACGAGTTATCCGGCCAGCTAAGTGAGAGGTATGCGTTCAATCTTGTTAGAAGTGCCAACCTCCATTTACATTACCCCATGGTTCTTTTCCATGATAGCAAATATAGCCAACCATGCTTTGGTATCCACCTATATCTCGTAGGTGATAAGAAATCACCCGACTTCTACCGGTCTAAGTATGGCTAAGCTTATATTCGATCCTAGACCTATATAGGGTTAAAGGTATATGTAACTAGACAAGGTAGTTCTATGCATCAAGTGTTTCAATCAACTCTAATAACCTAATGCATCAAACATAAAAGGACTCAAGTAATATTTTTGTAAAACAAGGGAGACTTAGAATGATCCGGGGCTTGCCTTTGAGGAAAGAGGTTGGCCGGTGATCCAGGCACTCAGGGAGATTTTTGGGAGTCTGCTCCTCTTCTCCTAGAGCTGTGGCTTGAGGTATCTCCTTCTGATCCTCCTCCTCTTCTTTGTTGAACTCCAATAGTGTTATCTCTTTGGACGATCCTATTTGCATGAGCATGAAATAAGATATCACGAATGCATATACGATGACATGTATAATATGATATGATGTGATGAATGCATCCTCATAAGTGTTTTCAACAGCATGATGTTAAAGGAATAACAATTGCATCATATTTTACTGAGTAGGTGCCTATCTCTTCTCTAATAACTAAACAAACACTTATGTAAATCATTTTCTGGACCACAATACAATAGCCACTTGTTTTGACCATAACTAGAGTTATACACCTCAAAATAATATGGTTGTGGACATCTAGAAAGCTTATGAAATTTCCTACAACTTTCTTTCAATCATCTTAATTTGATTCAGTAGTTATCTAGGTCAAACAATTCAATCATTCAATTCTGTCAAGAGAGCAAGCATTTCTGACAGCAGACTTCTAACAGCCATAATCCTTAAACCATAAGGCCTACGACTATGAAAATTTAACATAAGGTAGATAAGTAAGTTATCTACAACTTTGTCATTAACAAGTTTTATAGAAAAGAGCATTATCAACTCAACCGAAACTATACATGCAGCCATCTAGTTGAATTATAAAGCAATAATTAACTAGTTGCATACAACCAATTGCTTTTAAGTCTAACTAATAACATCAATAGATCATATGCATCTCAAGCACCATAGAAAACATTATGATCAAACATAACTAACTCATTTATATCCATTTATTATTTTCCTTAAATAATAGGGTAATTTAAAGGATAAATAATTCCTGTACTTAATAAATTTTGATAAAATTACAGAAGCCTACAAATTACCTTAATAGTCTATTGTACAAATTTTATTCCATTTGGATAATTATAACTACCTCTACAAAAATAACTACCGCGTGCATGCCCGAGCGGCGGCGCACGGAGCATGGCGGTGCTCACGACATTCTGGTGAGATGGCAGAGAGAGGTGGGTCTCCATCATGCTAGATGCTAGGTCTAGGCTTACTCATCCTAATGCATGAGACAGAGGTGAAAGGCGATGGCTTAGCTCGGCGACGACGAGCAGGATTGCCATGGCGGCAATGGCGGCCATGGCGGAAGCGTCGGCGTGTTCCCGCATGACCAAGCAATAGTGTCAAGCCAAACTCCTACCTAAGCAAAAGTAACACAAGGCGACTACATATCGTAAGAAAGGAGGGTAGGAGATACGATGGAGAGGCGTGGCAACGGTGTGCCACAAGCGTGACGGTGCTTCGGAGATGGTGGCGGCCGCAGCGGAGTGAAATGTCGCACTACCTAGACTCAATAAGTGGTGCTTATGACTCAAGGAGGTGGATGTGATGGCATAGCAGCTATGGTATAGATGAATTGACCGATGGAGCTACATTGGTGGTGAGCGGCTGTGGCGGAGCTATGGTGGTGCTCGGCGGTGCTTAGCGCTGCGCTGTGGTGAGGGGGAGCGAGCAAGAGAAGGCGAATGCGTGCGAGGGGAGTGAACGTTGGGTGCACGGCGTTTATGTGCATGATCGTGCCAGACTGGCCTAGCCAACGTCGGTGTATGGCCACTGCCGGGCGCGTGGGCGCAGTTTCAAGCTCCGCAATCGACGACTGACAGCATGATTTGGTGATACAATAACTCCTAATCCGTTGTAAATTAGCAAAAACTTCCTAAAAGAAAGTTGTAGAGCTACATGAGATCTCCAACTTTACTTTAAGAACCATCATCTAATTCTCACTGGTTAACAAACTACATTGCTCGAAAGTGAGGTACATCAAAACTGTAAACAACCCTAAGACTTAGAAATATTTTGCAAGTCCAAAACAGCATTTTGTTGATACATGTGAGCTGTTTTTGAGCATGCTATGCACCGAATTAGACCTTGACCCAAAAATAAAAGTTATTTCTCTAATCAAGTACTACAACTTTGCTTAAGGGTGCACTGCCATGCAAACAATATAGGCTATAGTTGAACTTAGGTCAAACATACAACTTGAAAATGGTAAGTTACACTAACCATGACTTAGAGACCAAATGGGTCCAAGTCATGAATACCAAAGTTGTTGCATATGACATTATAAACATGTTTAAGGTACTCCTAAGGTCCCACAAACATTTTATGCATTGGTCACATGTAAATCCTAGCCTATGCATGTATATAAACCAACATTTCATGTGACAAAGTATAAGAATGAGATGAAATTTCATATGCTCATGTTCAGGAATGCTCAACGATGCTTGTGCTCATGAAATGCAGGTGTCAAATGACATGCTTAACATAGAGATGTTACAATGCAAACACTCTAAGCCACTATTCAACCCAAGTTAAAGTAGCATCACAATAACGCTTAAATTATCCTTTTTGATCTATTGAAGTATTTTCTGGCCACTTGCTCAACATGAGCCCTTAATAGCTTTTGTTCATGAGTTTAAGTAGAGTTGTTTGAGCAAGGTTACATGGTTTAGTTGACATCTTATATTCCCATTTACTTAATAAAGCAATTCAATCAAGGTTATAACTTATCATTTCATGTGACTTCTTGATTCCAAACTTCATGAAACTTTTCCACTGGTCAAGATGGATGAATGTTGATGTAATGTATATGAAATAAGCATTTTTAACATTACTCTTGCATAATCTTAACAAGGGTCCATAGGTAAGTAAGGGTGTGTTGTCCAAGTTTAAGTTGGAGCTCACTCTTGTAGATTTGATCTTGACACCTTCATCATCACTTAACATGTCATGTTTGAGCTCAAACCCATTGCTTAACTGGTGACAAACACCTAGGGTGTTATAGGTGGCTCGATTTCCAGTGAGGTGGTCATCCTTCGATGGTGAGCAACAGCGGTGGAGTGCCAGGGGGTATGCGTGCATCCGTGTAGGGGCTCATTGTGGTAGGGGCATGCCCGTGGTGGCCGGGCCACGAGTGCTAGTTGCTTGTGGCTGTGGCGACCATCGGCAAGCCAGCTCTAGGATCGGCCGGCCATTGCCAGCAGGGGCCGATAGTGGTGGGGAGCATCTCCATCACCAGGCGCACCCATCGGTGCCCGTGGCTTGGCCCGAGATAGCTCAAGGTGGCCCGGCCTCATGCACCGGCGGCCATGCTCATAGAACCTCTAGTAGCAGGGCGCTCTAATGACCATGGTGGCTAGGAAAGGGGCGTGGGAGGGGCAGCCCAAGCTAGAGATGTTGATGACGCGCTTGGTTGGGACGGCGAGAGGCATAAACTACTTTGGTTTTCAGTTCGTATATCACAAACTACTGCTCCATTGCACACAAATTTTGGTAGTCATATAGACCCATGAGTCATCTAATTACTAACCAAAATTTAGCTCAAACAGACACCATTTGATTATCCAAACAAATCATCTACCAAAACTGCTTTGTTTTGAATTTTTGGGACTGAACTGTCAAAACATCACTCAAATCCGATGCTTTACTTAACCAATCCTCAAACCAACTTAGGACATCAAAGTATCCTAAGTGAGGAATGAGCTTGCCATGTTTTGTGACAATCCAACCATGTTTGATCCTCTAATCACCAGCCTAAATATAACCAGTTGAGTGCCATGAAATCTCGACACATTTCCCGCTCTTCTTTTCCTTTGCTTCACACATTGTGGAGTGTGTTCTGCACTCTCTAACTCTTTTTATGATAGTGGTAGCTTTCTCACTAAGGATAGAGGCTAGGGTTTTGCTCTTATGCTTCCTAAGGAACAACTTCAACCGTTGATTTAGACACCAACTCGATGATGCATAAGTGTCATAGAACTGACCAATTTATAAGAGCACAAGTACAAAAACAATCAC
Organism: Miscanthus floridulus; assembly: GCF_019320115.1. Taxonomy (NCBI): domain Eukaryota; kingdom Viridiplantae; phylum Streptophyta; class Magnoliopsida; order Poales; family Poaceae; genus Miscanthus; species Miscanthus floridulus. The sequence goes on from NC_089590.1 coordinate 18,351,237, forward strand.
CGAAACGATCAAATTCTCACACTTAAGCCCATATAAACCCGTAGTCAACTGAAACCACGAAGGATTTCAAACCAACTTGCATACAACCAAGATCACGGTAATTCAACATAACACATCGTACATTACAACATTTCACAGATGGTTTGCAGATAGATTACAACACCTCAGAGTCATAGTTATTACAAACCAAGTCTTGTAAAGTAGCGGAAGCAAATAGTTTAACTCACACACGAGTTCACATACATGTACCAGCTTGCCGATCACATCCCACAAAAGCATTCGGTTAAGATAAATAGAGATCATGCTCGTGATCTAGTCTTCGTCACCTGCCGGGTGGAGACAATACTTATAGAAGCCCTGATAAAGAAGGTCATCTGCAATAAGAGGGAATAAACCCTGAGTATGAGAATGTACTCAACTAGACTTACCCATCAGAGACCAAAACAAATGACACCAATGATCATGCATAGCTTAATTTAGTGGAGCTAGCTGACACTTTCTTTTCGCGTAAAAGCATAAGTAATAATGATCAACTCTTAACCTGAGCTAGCAGTGACTTTTAGCCATTAACATGTCATCTATATTAGCACCTATACTAAGTAATCATTTGATTAAGATGCAAACATTAATAACCATAGCAGGTATAAATCGTGGCAACATTATCATCATCATCCATTTAACCATATCATTAAATTAATTGAATCTACATTGCCGCTGCTCAGTCAAGTTCTCACTATCCGAGAGAGACGATGATTCAAATCGATTCCTATCTAGGTGGAGGGGTATTCCTAAACACAAACCCTGCTTCCCCCATTAGGGTCGTAATCAAGGCACCTTTGGCACAATTCAAGAGTCACGAGTCCGAACAGATCGGCATTCTCAGAGAACCACTCTACCAAGGTTGATCAGGACTCTAGCCTTGGGCTTATGCAAATGGCTCTCCGCACATCATTACTACCTCCAGAATGCGCGCCACTGCTCGCGTTCCTGTCCTGAGTCAAGCTACTAGGCTTCGCGGTAGGAACGAGTTATCCGGCTAGCTAAGTGTTAGGCTGCGTTCAACATGACATGAGGACGTACAGCGTATCGGTCCTTAAACGACACAGACAGAGTCAATATGTCCAACCCTACACAAGACTCTGCCCGGTCTTCATTCATTATTAACATGGTTGTTTTCCACGATAGCAAATATAGCCAACCATGATCCACCTCATCCTAAAGCTCATAGGTGATAGGAAATCACCTGACTTCTACCACACTAAGCATGGCTAAGCATTTAACCCGTTCCTAAACTTAAATAGGATTCAAGAGCGATATCTGGACAAGGATAAATATATAATGCAATATTTGGTTCCAACCAATTCCTATACTTAATGCATCATCAACAATAAAAGATACTCAAGATATTTGTAAAAACAAGGGAGACTTAGAATGCTCCAGGGCTTGCCTTTCAGGAAACAAGATGGGTGGTGGTCAGGGCACTCGGGCAACTCCTCCTCGGTGGCTGCTTCATCGATTGCCTAAACCTCAGGCTCCACCTCCTGGCTCGCTCCCTCAAACTCCAGCAGCATCACTCCCTCTGGCACACCTATTGCATGTATGCACAAGATAAATATCGTGGATGCATAAGAACAAAGTTAGGAATGCTCAGGGAATGCACATGCTTACTGCAGTCCGCATTTTCCGACTTAAGCTCTATTCAAATCACTTTAACTTACCAAGTTTATACAACCTAATGTACAATTGCTCATCTTCAGTTAAGGACCTAGCACCTACACCTAAGCATGTTCTCAAGTTAGGCTAGCACCTAAACAATCCACAAGAACATTGCAACAAAGCATACGCACAAACATTCCTATTTCAGCAAAATAGGAACTATACAGTGGTATAGTAAACTAATCATAACCAGAGATCTACAATTCAAAATGATAGGCAACAAGACAATTTGGAAAGACCATGAAATTGCCTACAATTGATTTTTAGACCTCAAGGCATGATTCTAACTTTTACCAGGTCAAATGTACAGAACCACATAATCAGGTCCAAACAAGACATAGAGCAAGCAAAACTGTGATCCAAATTTGAATGACTGTAGCTCCTAAACTACTAGGCCAAATGCCACTATATTTTGACAGGAGCTAGATACATAAGTTATCTACAACTTTTGTATTCACCACTTTCCCAGCAAACAAAATTATCATGGTGAACTTTGCAAAGTTCCCAGAACTGTCCAAAAAGACATAATGGAAGGAAATATTTATTAACTTACGTTGTAAACATATAATTGGACAAAACCACCTTTACTCACTTATCACATATATCACAAGAATACCAGAAAGTAAATTGTTCACCACCAATTCATTTCTTTTAATGCCTTTCTTAATTTATTTAATTATTTAAGAGGAATAATAAACATATATGAAAACTACACCATTTAATCTACAATAATTACAGTAGGTACTACATGCTCCAAGTAGGCTACTATAAAAATTTCACATCATTTGAGCAAGTACAACATCCTACACAAAAATGACAAGGCATAAAGGCTTAAAATGATATAATTAGGAAACCCTAGTGAAAAGTGTCAAGCAATAGATTTTATATTTTTCCTAGCATCCTTAAGGTACTAGGACATCCTCCAACAAATTTCATGGTTATTGGGTTCATAGATAAATTACTAAAATTCACACAAGGATCATCCAATGATAAAAGGAAAATCTATAACTCAAACACTATACATGCACTGTCTCTCAAATTTTTACCAGAGCTACTACTCATCAAGAAGAGCTCGCCAACAAAATTTCATAATTTTTGGAGCACAAGAACTCAAGATATAAATTAAACAAATTTGCATTAATTTAAAAACACATTTCAAGTTTCAATTTAATTCTTCCAGAAATTCTACTACAAGTGTTCATGTTATATTTTTCCTAAATACTACACTTCACCATGATCCTAACAAAATTAGAACCACCCAATTTGGATCTACAAAACTAAAGATACAATTTTTACAAAACAGCACTCAAATCTGAGTTATTTGAACTATCCTTTGAACACTCAGTCACTGGCAGGTGGGGTCCACCGGTCAGCCGGGCCTGCGCGTCAGTGACACAAAAATAGGGGAGGCGGCTTGCTCGATGTGGAACTAGCGGAGCTCGCTGACGGCGGCATCACCAGCGATGAGGAGGGTACCTCTGTGTTCACCATGACCTCCTGCACCGATTGACATCCTAACCCTAAACCCTACCGGCCCCTAAGTACCCCGGCCACGGAGCTCGGCGGCTCAACCATGGCGCATGGCGGCGCGTGGCCATGTTCTAGCTTGGCTGGACCAGTGTTGAAGGTGACATCTTCACCCGAGCATCTGTACATGATGGAGAAGGCTAGACGAGAGCTAGGGAAGGAGGAGAAAATCGGTGCTATGCTGGCCACGGAGAGCGCAACTCCGATAAGGTCCGGATGGTGGCGGAAATGAAAATGTGACCACTACCTCGGTTCTTCAGCTCAATGGCGAGGTGGATGAGCTAGAGGAGGCTATGGTGGAGTTGTGGGTTAGCTAGAGGTAGCAATTTCATGGTGGCGAGGGTGCTAGGTGACGGCAGTGCTTGGCAGCAATGGCGGAGGCGGTGGCTGCTGTCGCGGGTGCAGCGTTGAGGCGAAGGAGAAGCGGAAATGAAGAACTAAGGGTGCAGTGGAAACATGGGCGAGCATGGGCATGTGAAGGCCTGCGGTGGCCTAACATGGCTTGCCCAGTTAGGCCAGCGGTGACATGCGGCACCATGCAGTGTTTGTTTTCTGAAACGGGTTAGTTTACTGTAGCTTCGATTCAGAGTTCCAATCTGAGCCTGACAGCGATACTTGATAGCACTCGATCTTCCAAACCGTTTATCATCAGCAAAAATAGTCTAGATGAAAGTTGTAGCCCTTCATACCCTCTTCAACTTCTATTAAAAGACTAAGGCCTCATTCTCAACCAATGCAGAGTAAAATCATGCCAAAGTGGAGTACATGAAACTGAACTTGGATTTGTGACTTAGAAATTTTTTAGAGTCCTCAAATGGACCTCAAAACTAACTTGTGGGCCCTTTTTGAGCATGTTCTTCACATTTTCATGAGATGGTCATAAAATAACTTTTGTTCCTTATAAAATTTTCTACAACTTTGCTTTAGGTTGCTTAGACATGCAAACAATCTAAGCTATACTTTTTAATCAGTCAAACAAAAGAGCTCTAGGGGTCAACACTAGTCAAACCATGACCTGGAAACTTAATTAGGCAAAATGATCAACATGAACATTGTTCCTAATGACATTCTAAGTATAATTAAGTTGCTTAAGAGGATAATTAGCCACACCACACATTGGTCACCCAAAATCAAGCATCACATGTATTGAAACAAGGAAAAACAAGTGACTTTGTTACTTCTGTTTCAAAACCATGTTTCATGTGTTTCATGAGTTTGTGGCATAGTACTAGCTAACCATGTTTCACTAAAGTGTGTTGCACATGTTGCACTTGAGTGTTGCACCCTATTCATTTCCTAAACCAAACACACATGGAATATAACAATATGTTGCAATGTTTCAGAAGCATGTTTCATACAATCTAAGCTCATGAATGGATGAATAATGCTCATGTTTATGAAATGCAAGTGCAAATGTGGAAGCCAAACACCTAGGGTGTTATAGCCCTCCCCCTTATAAAAATCTTGTCCTGAGATTTGACAAGCATACCATTGTTGATAGAATTCCTTATAACCGTCTCTCAAATAATCTTCTCTTTCCCACGTTGCATTATGTTCACTACCCTAATTACTCCACATGACCTACTTGACCACCACTCACTCACGAGTGTCAATTACTCGGACTGGTTTTTCTTCAAAAGTCAAATCAGATTTAAACTCGATATCCCCTAGTGGAGCTCTCTCTTTAGGGACACGAAGACATTTCTTCAACTGGGATACATGAAAGACATTGAAGATAGCACTCATCTCAGGAGGTAATTGGATCTTGTATGCTACCTTACCACTTTGTCCAATAATTTGAAATGGACCGACATATCTCAGCGCAAGCTTTCGCTTCACACCAAAGCATTGGACACTCTTCATGGGTGAGACTTTTAGATAAACAAAGTCTCCAACTTTGAACTCAATAGGTTTTCTACGACGATTAGCATAACTTTTTTGCCTAGTCTAAGCTGCGGCCATATGGGTTTGGATAGTATGGACTTGTTCTTCGGCTTCTTGAACAAAATCAATTCCATAATATCTCCTTTCATCGGCTTCAACCCAATTCAACGGGGTTCTACACTTCCGGCTGTACAAAGCTTTAAACGGTGCCATCTTGGTACTATCTTGATAACTATTATTATAAGAGAATTCAGCTAGGGGCAACCACTTTTCCCATGAACCCTTAGACGAGATGACACATGCTCTCAACATATCTTCTAAGATTTGATTCACTCGCTCAGTTTGCCCATTAGTATGCAGATGATAGGCAGAGCTTCTTACTAACTTAGTTCCCAATAATCCGTGTAAGTGCTCCTAAAAGCAAGCAGTGAACTATGGTCCTCTATCAGAGACAATAGTGCGAGGTATCCCATGTAGTCAGACTATCTGATTGAAGTACAACTCCGCATAGTCAGTTGGATGAAAATCTATGCGGACAGAAATGAAGCGTGTAGACTTGGTCAAATAGTCTACAATCACCCAAATAGAGTTAAAATTCCTCTGAGTAGTAGGGAGTCCAACAATAAAATCCATACTTATCTCCTCCCATTTCCAACCTAGAATAGAGAGTGGCTGAAGCAATCCAGCCTTCATGTGTATAGCTTTAACTCGACAACAAGTGTCACACCTAGCCACATAAGCAGCTATCTCTATCTTCATCTTGGTCCACCAAAACGAGGCTTCAAATCATGATACATTTTGCTACTATCAGGATGAATAGATAATTTCAAGGAATGTGCTTTGGATATGATTTGATTTCTAAGCTCTCTATCCTTTGGAACCACTAACCTATCCTTGAACCATAACACGTCATTCTCATCTACCCAAAAATGCTTGGTTTCTTTCTCTTTCATCTTGCGCTTGATGTGGAACACACCTGGATCTATCTTCTGTAGCTCAATAATTTGACTCTGTAGAGTACAACTAACAGTGATGTTGTGAAGGACTGTAGGATGTAGGAGTTTTGACAAATGGAGGCCACTTTCAATCAAAGAGTGGCAGTGAGATTTCCTGCTTAAGGCATCCACAACGACGTTTGCCTTGTCGGGATGATAGTGCACTTGGAGGTTATAATCCTTGATCAACTCGAGCCATCTTCTCTGACGCATATTCAACTCAGGTTGAGTGAAGATGTACTTAAGACTTTTACGAGCAGTAAAGATGTTGCACACATTGCCATGCAAATAATGTCTCCAGGCCTTCAAAGTATGAACAATTACAGCGAGTTCTAAGTCATGCGTAGGATAGTTCACCTCATGTTTCCAAAGTTGGCGAGAGGTATAAGGAATGACTCTACCCTCTTGCATAAGAACACCTCCTAAACCTGTACCTGATGCATCACAAAACACATCAAAAGGTTTCTCGATATTCAGTTGTGCCAAAACTAGAGCCGAAGTTAGAAGGGTTCGTAGGGTGTGAAAAGCCACATTACACTCGGAAGTCCAGACAAACCTCATGTCTTTTTGCAGCAACCGAGTCATAGGATTGGCTATTTTAGAGAAGTCTAGGATGAAGCGACGATAATAGCCAGCTAATCCTAGAAAACTCTGAACCTCATGCACCAAGATTGGAGCCTTCCAGTCCAACACTTCTTGCACCTTGGTGGGATCCACCATAATTCCACCATCGGACAACACGTGCCCGAGAAAAGGTACCTCCCGAAGCCAGAATTCACACTTGCTGAACTTTGCATAAAGCTTATGTTCACGCAATCTAGTGAGAACCACTCACTAATGTTCAACATGATCTTCATTCTCAGAATAGACCAAGATATCATCTATAAATACCACCACAAATTTGTCCAACTCAGGCATAAACACCAAATTCATCAGATACATAAAATGTGTGGGGGCATTGGTCAATCCAAAAGATATAACAAGAAACTCACACAGACCGTATCTTGTAGAGAATGCAGTTTTTGGAACATCCTCAGGTAAGATTTTGATTTGATGATAACCAGATCTCAAATCAATCTTAGAAAAGACTTTTGCTTTAGACAACTAATAAAATAAGATATCTATGCATGGTAGAGGGTACTTATTCTTGATTGTGACTGCATTCAAAGGCCTATAATCTACACACATGCATAGTGATTGATCCTTCTTCTTCACAAAGATAGCTGGACACCCCCATGGAGACGAACTAAGACGGATAAGGCCTTTCTTTAGAAGTTCATTCAACTAGGTCTTAAGTTTGGCTTGTTCATTGGGAGGCATTCTATAAGGCCTTCTAGAGATGGGTGTTGTACCAGGTAGCAACTCTATCTTGAACTCCATGTCCTGATCTAGGGGCAACCTAGGCAAATCATTGGGAAAAACATCCGAAAAATCACACACTATAGGGATATCTGCCATAGCCATTGCTTGCACCACATTAGCCGCACAAGAAAGATTGATGTCCCTAGTAAGCTACACTAGAAAACCTTCCTAATTACAAGGATCTCTGAGCATGACTACTCTAGTCAATGTATCAACAAGCACCCCATGACTGCTCATCCAGTTCATTCCCAATATCACGTCGATACCCAGCCCCGATAAGACTACCAGATCAACCTGATAACTTCGTCCCTCTATCTCAAGTTGCATGTCCCTAACTACTAGCTTAGTTGGGATAGTACCACTGGTAGCCCTAATACAATAACCCTCACCCTCAACAGTGTAGGTTTTCTGCATAAACTTGGATGCAAATGCAGGACTAATAAAAGAATGCGAAGCACCCGAATCAAATAGTACAACTGTAGGGTGTTGATCAACCAGAAACTTACCAGCAGTTACTACCTCCCCTAAAGGAATAGCAGCAATATTAGTGTGGTTCACCTGCCCCTGATGGCCACCTTGGTAGTTATTCTTCTTAGGGTAAGGACACTCCCTTGCCTAGTGACCTATCTTGTTGCAGTTCTAGCATGGCATGTTGCTTGGAGGAACCTTGGAGCTGCCTCGACTAGTAGTGCCCTTTGGAAGAGCAACTGTAAAAGCCTTGCAAAATCTAGTCCTGCCTGGATTCTTCTTCTGTGGTGGGCAAAACTTAGTAGCTGATACCGGAGGACGGAATGGAGCCTTATGTGTGACTAGAGCCTTGGATTGTGAGGCACCCGCCTCATAGGCTCTCTTGCGATTCTTTGAAGCAGCATATACAACATTGTTGTTCTCTTGAGATAAAGCATCACTCACAAACTCATTAAAATGAGCACACTTACAATTTCCTATAGTCTTCATCAATTTGGGGCTAAGTCTCTGCTTGAAACTAGTGATCTTCTTAGCATCAGTGTTAACAAACCTAGTACCATACCTTACAAGGTTATTGAAAGACTACAGGTATTCATTCAAGCTCTTGTTCCCCTATGTTAGCTTCATGAACTCCATATGCTTGATTGCCATGAGACTAGGAGGAATATAATTTCCCCTAAAAGCAGACTTGAACTGATCCCAAGTGATTTGGGCATTAGCAGGCATAGTGGACCGATAATGACTCCACCAAATACCAACTGACCCATGCAGTTGGTGAGAAGCATATTCAGTCTTTAGCACTTCTGTCAAGTGAAGCAGATGGAATTTCTACTCAAGAGTGTTCAGCCACTCATCAGCTTGGAGGGGCTCATCAGCCTCCTTGAAGATCGGTGATTTAGTGTCAAGGAAATCTTTGAAGTCATTATACTGATTTGGTTCTAGTCCTTGGCGTGCACCACGGCCATCACGATTTGTAATCATGTGGAGAGCCTCAGCCATAGTGCGCTATCCCTCAGCAAGAATTGCCATCAATTCCACTGGTGTGGGCGGTGGTGGTGGGAGATCATCATCATCACCAGCTGCACCAGTGGAACGAGTGCGAGGCATCTACAACAATGCGCAACTAGCAAGTATTGGTGATGTTAGCACATCAGAGAGGAACAATGTAATTACACCAAACTGAATTTACTGGAGAGAATGAAAAATTCATGCAATAAAACAAAGGCAATAATTCATTCTCCAATCTCCACATCACTAATTGATTACTAGCGCCATTCGTAGTCCATTCCAACATGACAAGTTTTAAACTTAACCAACTAGATAAGCATCCTGAAGGGAGTGGATTAAGGTACATTACATGCCAAGTTCGAATTAAAATGTACATCCAACATCTATCATAGTACTAAGTCCATTACACAAATGGCTGCAAAAGCTTAAACTAGTGAGACTTGCTAGCTAACTACTCATCAAAGTGGTCACTGTCCACATCGGAGATGCCCTAGACTTCTTCATGATCTTCCTCTTCCTCTTCATTTGTAGGTTCTACTACATAGGCATCCATCTGCACGCCCTCTTCTTCTTCATCGGCCTCAATCACTTGAGGTCCACCCACATTAGGATACCTTGGAATGGGGTGAGGAATAGGAAACAGACAGTTGTTCAGTTGATGGTACTCAACCTGAAGCTCTTCAAGCTACTCTTGGAGCTTATGTTCCCTTTGAAAAGCATTGTGGTTAGCCATGATCTAGCCTTGATGCCTTTCTTCTGCCAACTCTAAGGCTGCATCACTATGATGAGTCACGCAGTCCAACTCCTGTATTGCCTGACTCAACAAAGCTTCAAGATGGCCATCATAACACTCATTCCCACATTGTCGCTCTGAACACATTCACCACGGCCTCGAACCAAGGCCTGGCCAACTTCTTGAGTCCACTCAGCATCTATAGGAGCCACTTGGGGAATGGATGAAGCTGGTCCACCCACTAATTCATCTCTAAAACTCTATGTTATGTCCATAAGCACATCAAGGGCACCAACTTGCATGGCTTCCCATGGGCTTTGCCCATCAGTCTCGGTGCTCCACCCACGCCACAATGGTCTCATGGGGTTCTGTGGCACCACCAAGGTCACATTGTACCATGGCACATCTCCAAATGGCACCGTCTGCACCCACATGTAACGGGGCACCTCCAGGTACCCAACTAAGCTTAGCAACCTCCAGAGCAAGGTAGGCATACCAAACTGGTCCAAAAAGGTGCTACTACGAGGAGGAAACACGGGCGTGGCCATCTATATCAAAAGGGATGCAACTCTCATGAGAGGATTATTTTGTTGAGAGATGGAACTTAATAATTGGGATAAGCAATTATAAGGGAGGGAGTAATGCGATATGAATGACATGAGTGAATATGATGCATGCTCATTCCATACGTCCTCACAAACCTAATAAAAGTTAAGTTCTAGTGGAATATATGGTGGCATACACACGTTCTCTCAAATAGCGGTAACTAATCGATCTACACGGTGCGTTGTTAGCGTACCTGCAGAAGATTTCATTGTAGCCCAACCCAACAAGATATAATGCTAACAATGAAAGTAGTAAACTAAGATACTCTTCATATATACATCCCTGGATATATATACTTTGGTATCCAAACTACCCAACAGATATACCCCCAATTAAGTACCTTCATATGTACATGTATGCAACATGTAAATATTCTAGTAACCACAACTAACACTGTAACACCTCGGGTGTTAGCCTTGCATAACTTGACTTGCATAACATGAGCATGATCATCACACATTCATAAACAAGCATTTACAATTGAAACATTTGATTGAAACATCTGCAACATTTGCTTGTTATCGCATGTTTTATTATCATATGCAACCTTTCTCGTTATTTCATGTCTCCATGTGTATCTACAAATGATCATGAATGAAAACATGTACTTGGTAGATGTGAGTCACAAAAACATGTAACCACACTTGGGTTAGCAATTAGAACATTGTTCATGAAAGTCACTTTTCTTAATCAAGCCTTTAAGGCATGTTTCCTGTGATTGCCCTAACTAGCTCTATGAGTGACTACTACATAAAATGATTTAATGACCTTGCAAATTGCTTAAACATGCTTAGGATATCATTATGAACAACTTTGGTATTTAGGGCTTGGGATAATTTGGTCATTTAGTCATGGTTTGAGTATGTATCATAATTTTAAAGTGACATGTTTGACTAAAGTTGAACTAGGTGCTAGAGACCTTGCATGGAGGAGTTCACTAAAGCAAAGTTGTAGTGTTTGACATAAGGAACAACTTTTATTTTTGGGTCTTTGACTGATTCAGCTCCTAACATGTGTGAATTTGGATTACAAAAATCAGAGAAATCAACCATTTCAACACTTAGCAAATTTTGCTAAGTCATGAACACTGACATCCTGACAAGCCAACCTTGAGCACGATTTTTCTCTGTATCTGTTATGAATTAGAACAAGTGCTTTGAACAAGTATTGTAGCTGGTACATAGGTCTACAATTTCGGTTTAGGAAGTTTTGGCTAGAAGTCCACGGATTAAGAGTTTGTTCAATGTGAAAACTTGTCGTCAGGCTCGGTTTCGGTTCACTAAACGAACTGAATCAAAGCCATCAGTGGCCGACCACCGGCAGAGCACGCGCGCCGCGTGTCCGCGGCGATGGCCGCGCATCGCCAACGCCCTGATTGCGCAGGCCATGATGCGCCTGGGCGCGGCCTTAACCCCACCAGCGTCTGCCCGAGCCATCCCGCGCCCTCATTTTGCTTTTTCTGGCCTCTCTTCCTCGCCGCAGCAGCAACCGAGCTCCTGTAGCTCCGCCGTCGCCATAACCATGCACAAGCTCGTGCCTAGCCACTCCATCACCACCGCAGCACACCATCACCACCCCAGCAACCCCCTGCCTCCTCCCGTGCCCACTGACAGCATTCGGTAAGTGCCAGCATCGTGCGCAAGCTCGCCGGAGCTCCACCGCCAAGTCTGTCACCGTAGCTGGGGCACGTCCCTCCACCATAGACTGTGTAGCCATGCGCGTTAGGTTCGCCTGAGTTCAGGGATGCTCATCCGCGCCCCTTTGTGCCTCACTGTGGCCTCTACCGGCGTACCACCGTAGTCCAGCCCCGCCGCTCCGCCATAGCCGCTGCCGTCATCTCTAGAGTCGACAATAGGGCCGGCCAAGTGGCTCATTAGATGCGCTAGGTCGAGTAGAAAGTCTGGTGAAGATGTCACCACCAGCGAACTCGCCGCCATCGAGTTCTAGCCACGTCCGTAGAGCAGCGCCGCTGGCTCTGTTTTTGTCCCGCTGACCAGTGGGTCCCGCGTGTCAGCGACTCCATGTTTCAAATCCAGTTCAGTTTGAATGCAGATTCACATGTGTTTTGTTATTTTTGTATCTTTAGTTTGATAGCCCCTAAAATTGTGAAATAAATTTGTGAGTGTTCCTTAGGAAGTTTAGTATTTAGAAAAAATATGTTCTTGACTTGTACAGTAGAAATTGTTGGAGATTTAAATAGGGATTTGAAATGTGCTTTTGAATGCATTCAAATTTGTTTATTTTATATCTAGAGTTCCTTTGCTCCAAAAATTATGAAATTTTTGTGGTAAGCTAGTCTTAACATATATAAACTCTGGTAAAAATTTGAGGACCAGTGCATGTGTAGATTTATAGTTATAGATTTTTCTTTTATGAATAGTTAATCTTTGTGTAAATTTTTATAAATTATTTATGAATCCAAAATTCATGAAAATTTTTAGAGGTAATACTAGTAGTATATGGATGCTAGGAAAAATAGGAAATCTGTTTCTTGACACTTTTCAATAGGGTTTTCCATTTATGCTATTTCAAGCCTTGCTTCCTTGTCATTTTTGTATAGGATGTTCTACTTAGTAAAATGACATGAAATTTTAATAGTAGTCCTTTGATAGCATTAGTAAGGCACTGTAAATTTTTGAGAATTTATGAAGTATATCTGATATATGTTTATTATTTAACCTAGATATCTAAATAAAATAATAAAGGCAATTAAATAAATAGTTTGGGCTTCACCATTATATTATCTTAAATGTATTTGGTATGCTTAAACTGTTGGTAGATTCTATGTTGTCAAATTTTGAATGATTACATGAAGTAGAAGTATTATTACTTTATATTGCATATTAAATAGTTTCCAGACTGATTCTTGAGTTTGATGAGTTGCATGTTGAAACTGATGTGTACTGTAAAGATGGTTAATAACAAAGTTGTAGAGAATTTGATAAGCTTTCCAGAAAGTCCAGGATCACTATTTTTGGATTAGTAGAACTCCAGTTATGAGTGAAACAAGTAGCTACTGTTTGTGGCATAGGCGATGCATTATAGAAGTAGTTAAGTAATAATCGAGAAGAGATATGCACCTACTCAATAAACATGATGCACTTGTTAACATATATGCATTCGTAATAGTTATGCCATACTCATGCATCTAGGATCGGAGGAAGAGATCACGTTGCTGGAATTCGAAGAAGCAGAGGAAGGGAACCAGCAGGAGGATCCGCAAGCCGCAGCTCCCAAAGGCGTGGAGCAGAACCCTGAAGAGCTTCCGGAGTGTCCTGACCACCTCCCAACTTCCTTTCTACGAGGCAAGCCCTAGAGCATTATAAGTCTCCCAATAATTTACAAATGTTTACTTACACATTTATGGTTGATGCATTAGGTTATAAGAGTTGAATGAAACCACTTGATGCATGTACATTCCTTGTCCAGATATTACACCTTTAACCGGTATAGGTCTAGGATCGAATAAATGCTTAGCCATGCTTAGACCAGTAGAAGTCGGGTGATGACCTGTCACCTGTGAGATATAGGTGGATACCGGAGCACGGTTGGCTATATCTGCCATCGTGGAACAGAACCATGAGGTAAAAGTAAATCAAGACCGGACGAGAGGTCGATAGAGAAGCAACAAGACATGGAGGTCTTGGGTGTGGATCTATCCCCGTCTGTGTCGATCAAGGACCGTACTATTGTTGGAACTTCTGACAAGATAGAATGCATGCCTCTCACTTAGCTGGCCGGATAACTCGTTCCGACCGTGAAGCCAAGTAATTCAACTCAGGCTGGGAATCATTCTGTTGTGCGCTCCTTCCGGGGAACGATCAGACTAAGCCCAAGGGCAGGCTTGGCCTGAGCATCCTGGCATCTGGTGTTCCAGATTGTGCGGCGCAGTACGGACCTACAAAATGTGTACCAGAGTTGTACCAAAGGTGACCTAAGGCTATCGTAGCTGGTAGACCTGGGTTTGTGTTAGGAATAAATTCCCAGCTGGTTGAAATCGATTCGAATCGCCGTCTCTCCCGGATAGTGAGAAACTTGACTAGCTCCAACATCGTAGTAACTGTGTTATGAAACATAATGGTTCGGATGAATATGAAATTACAACACCTGCTATGGTTACTATTGTAGGCTTCTAATTGATATACCACATGTTTGGCACAGGATAGTTGCTAATCTAGAAATGGATAGTTATAGTTAACCTGATAAAGAAATAGTAACTATACCATGACTCAATTGCTTTTACACAAAAAATTGTTGTCGAGTTACGTCCACTTATACAGCCTTGCATGATCCTTGGAGTCATTTTATTTCTGGTTCATGATGGGTAAGTCTAGCTGAGTACCTTCTCATACTCAGGGTTTATTTTCCCATTGTTGTAGATGGCACTGTGTATCATGGGTATTGCAAGAGTTGCTTCTATCCCGCCGTGGATGAGGAGTAAGCCTTGGGCAGGCTTCTTTAGTAATTCCTACCTTTGCTTTTGTGGACCATGATCTAGCTTGGCACTATATTAAACTATGTTGGAAACTTTATCTTCAAGCTTATTCGCTTCCGCTTTATTTATCAAACTTGGTTTGTAATAACTTTTATTCGTACTCTGATGATGAAAAGTATCTGTGAACTTTATGTAATATGTGGCATGTATGTTGAATTCTGTACGATCTTGGTTGTTGTAAATCGTTTATCGAGACCCGTCGTGGTACTCGACGGACTACCGGGTTTATATGGGTTCAAGTATGACAGTGCGTCCGCTTGTGGATTGCCATTATACTTGTATTCTTATAAATTGGTCGGTTCTGTGACAGCTGGCATCAGAGCAAGATTCAACGTTAATTGTCACAAGTGTATTTAAAACAAAAGTTTTTGTTTTCCAAAAACCCTTCTCTAGCAACTATTAGTTATATAATAGGTATTTGAAATCTAAAGTGTGCCAATGATCACTTTCTTTATGCCCAAATTAAGGACTATTAGGTGGCTATTTAAGTACTAACATGGGGGTTTTTACTTCGTTGTCCATACGGCGTGCTATAGTATGGATGCCATTCACTTGAGTGGTAATGTATGGATCAAATGCCTCTACGCCAAGGTAAGATGAGTGTATGACCGCAAGATGGGAGCGTGCGGTCGGGAAGAGTTAGCTTTGGTACGGCTATGTATGCATGCTTGCATGTGTATATGGTACGTATTTAATTATGGGTTTAAATTATTGTCGGGTAGAGTGATACAGAAGTATATGTATGGGTATACATATATGAAAGTATTTACAATTACATTCTGCATATTTCATTATGGGTTTAGGGCTGAAATGAAATTTTATGCAGGTACACTAACAACGAAACATGTAGCTCGATTAGTTATGCTATTTATGAGAGAACGTATGTATGCCACCGTGTCTACCGTTAGAAACAAATTTTTTACTAAGTTTGTGAGGACATACGGCACGAGCATGCATCATGTTAAATTACCATTCATATAATTACATTGTTCCTCCCCTTATAAAATTCTTACTCGGTTATGTAACTCTTATCCATTATGGCATTGTCTCACCAGAGGGTACATGCTAATGGTGCAAATGGCACGCACCAAGCAGACTGCTCGCAAGTCCACCAGAGGCAGAGCTCCTAGCTGTCAGCTTGCTCCACGTACCCGTCAACGTCACACGTTCCTTGGAGAGTTTGGGATGCCTACACTCTTGTGGAGAGTGCTCAGCTATGTAGGCTATCCTGATGGAATGGAACCCCACTACTTCTGGGCAAATGAGCGGTTGGGTGAAGGTCTCTTAGTTACTGTGGAGGCCATTGTTTGTCCCCGAGGTGATGATTCTGAGTGGACAGGCTGGTGTTATGAGTCAACTGGTAGGACTGCTGAAGAAGCAGCTGCCAGGGCAGCCTTTGG
Source organism: Miscanthus floridulus (assembly GCF_019320115.1). NCBI lineage: Eukaryota > Viridiplantae > Streptophyta > Magnoliopsida > Poales > Poaceae > Miscanthus > Miscanthus floridulus. The sequence goes on from NC_089590.1 coordinate 18,367,431, forward strand.
GATCCTGAGAGATATAATGGATCGTTTTCCTCAGGAGCTGGCAGCCGCTTTGGTTGGAGTTTTTCCGAGGGGCAACCCCTCCACTGACTCATGGTAGCAGGCAAGAGGAAGACCCTTGGAGATTGGTGCAGCAGAAGGGCAGAACAGTGATAACCCTGCCATGAGCGCCATGTTCACAACGATGAGAGTGTTAGATGGAGTTGAAGGTAGCCTTAGACGTGTGTCTGGTGCTCTTGGTCATGCCCACAAGGATCGACGTCAGCTTCAGAGGGAGCATGACGCTGAGATTGAGAGGCTCACTGAAGAGATGACTCGGTTAACTCACCAGCAAAATGTAGCTTGGTCCAGGGAAGATGTCCTGAGAGCTAGATAGTTTGAGCTGGGACAGCAGCTGGCCAATGCGGAAGAATACAATGATAATCTGCATGAAGAGGTTCATCTACTAAACAATCAGCTCCACCCTTATGTCCCACCTGGAGCCATAGAAATGGATCTAGAAGGGTACGAGGAAGGAGAAGAAGAAGTGGAGCCTGAAGAAGAAGTAGAACCTGAGGAAGGAGATGATCCTACATCTGACCTCGATAGTGATCATGATGAGGATTAGATCGCTTAGCACTTAGTGGAAGGACTAATGTATCACCTTTATTCATGTAATGGACCTGTAGTTCAAATTTGGCATTAGTAACCAGACTATCATGTAATGTTGATTAATCGCACGTTTGGATGAACATCAATGCAATTCCAGTCCTTTGTCGGTAATCATGATTTAAATTTGCATGCGTTATGAGCGTGATAAGTGGTCTAATTGGGGATGTCATGTTGCGAGAATGAAGTTTTATGCCTCTGTTTTTATTATGATTTTGAGAATTTTCTCTAGTAATTTTAGTTTGGCATGAGTACCTAATTCATCTGCAATCTCTTGGCATCAACCAATAATCGCTTATTATTGCAACTTCGCAGATGACACGCACCCGTGCTGGAGCTGGTGGCAGCTAGGATGGCAACTATGATGACTTGTCACCCCCACCGCCGCCGTCTGCTCAGGAGTTCTTTACCCAGTTCCTGGGTAGCCAGAGGACAATGGAAGAAGCTTTGCGCCTTATCGCGCAAAACACTGCTCGTGGCCACCCACATCAACCAGGGGCCGAGCCAAATCAGCACAGTACATTCAAGGAGTTTCTGGACACAAAGCCTCCGATCTTCAAGGTGACTGAGGAACCACTGCAGGCCGATGAGTGGCTGAATACCATTGAGCAAAAATTCCGTCTGCTAAGGGTCACGGAGCATCTGAAAGCAGAGTATGCTTCTCATCAATTGCAAGGACCAGCAGGGATCTAGTGGACACATTTCCTGTCATCCCTGCCTGCTAATGCGCGAGTGACCTAGGAACAGTTTAAGCTGGCTTTTAGGGGACACCATATTCCCCCAGGCCTGATGCGCATGAAAGCAGCCGAATTTATGAGGCTCACTCAAGGAACAAAGTCACTCACAGAATATATGCACGCATTCAACAACTTGTCAAGATATGCTCCAAGTTTCGTGGATACTGAAGAGAAAAAGATAGAGAGTTTCAAGCGAGGTTTGGGTACTAAACTGATGAAGACTATGGCAAATTCTTGATGTGCCATGTACAATGAGTTTATTAGTGATGCCTTGACCCAAGAAAACCACAACAACATGCATGCAGTTGCTAAAGGTCACAAGAGGGCATATGAGGCCGGTGCATCCAGATCTTTCCAGTCAAAAGCACCTATCATAGCTAGGCCACAATTCTGTCCACCTGCACCCAAGTTTAGGCCTCCACCACCGAAACCTCAGAATAATAGGCCACAAAAACCATTCCGTAAGGCGTTCACTATTGCCTTACCAAAAGGAAATGGCAATCAGGACAGCTCCACTGGATTCAGAAGTAATCAACCATGTTTCAACTACAACCAACTGGGTCATTGGTCCAAGGAATGCCCCCACCCCAAGAGGAATAGTAACTAGAATCAGAACAATTAGAGACAGGCGAATGCCAGGGCACGTTAAGGACAAGTGCATTATACCACTGTGGAGGAAGTGCCCACCGGAGAAGTTGTCATGGCTGGTATGTTTCTTGTCAACAAGCATCCCGCTATTGTTTTATTTGATTCGGGAGCTTCTCATTCATTTGTGAGTCAAGCATTTGCATCTAGACATGATCAAGAAATAATTGAAGTAAGCAAAGGGGGTTTTAACATAAGTTCAGCAGGGGGAACTGTTGCTACCAAAAAGATAGTCAAAAATGTACTCATCTCGATACAAGGGAGGGAGTACACAATAGATTTGATAATATTGCCGGGGTTGTCGATAAGTGTAATCTTAGGCATGAATTGGATAAAGTATCATGGTGCTCTTATTGACACAAGCACCCGCACTATTATGTTGAGAGAACCCACGGGAGGGAATGCTTTTCTAGTCCCACTCTCCTGTGATTTCGAACCCCAACATTTAGCCTATGCTATCCAAACCACCACAGTATGTGATATCCTTGTGGTTTGTGAGTTTCCAGATGTATTCCTAGAAGAATTACCAGGTCTACCACCGGATTGGGACGTGGAATTTAAGATTGAGTTAGTGCCAGGTACCGCACCCATATCTAGAAGGCCCTATAGAATGCCACCTAATGAGTTAGCGGAACTTATGGTTCAATTGCAAGATCTATTGGACAAAGGTCTTATCCAACCTAGCTCATCTCTGTGGGGATGCCCAGCCTTGTTTGTGAAAAAGAAGGATAAGTCACTGAGAATGTGTGTATATTACAGACCAGTCAATGCTGTGACCATCAAGAACAAATATCCATTGCCCCGCATAGACATCTTGTTCGATCAGCTAGCGAAGGCAAAGGTATTCTCCAAAATTGACTTGAGATCAGGTTACCATCAGATAAAGATCAGACCAGAGGATATACCTAAAACTGCTTTCTCTACTAGGTACGGCTTATATGAGTATTTGGTTATGTCTTTCGGACGAACAAATGCTCTAGCCTATTTCATGTACCTGATGAACTCGGTATTCATGCCTAAACTTGATAAGTTCGTGGTTGTGTTTATCGATGACATATTGATTTATTCAGAAAATGAGTCAGATCATGAGGAGCATCTGAGGATTGTCCTATCCAGACTGAGGGAGCATAAGCTATATGCCAAGTTTAGCAAATGTGAATTTTGGATGAGCAAAGTACCTTTCTTAGGTCACATTTTATCAAGAGATGGTATCTCAGTAGACCCCTCCAAAGTACAAGAGGTCATGGATTGGAAAGCCCCAACTTCGGTTCATGAAGTTCGGAGTTTTCTAGGGTTAGCAGGATACTATCGTCGGTTTATTCTAGATTTCTCAAAGATAGCTAAGCCTATGACTAGACTACTTCAGAAAGATGAGAAGTACCAATGGACACCAGAATGTGAAGCAGCTTTTCACACCCTCAGAAATTTGTTGACTATAGCACCTGTGTTAGCACAACCAGACATTGAAAAGCCGTTTGATGTATTTTGTGATGCATCAGGAATAGGTTTGGGATGTGTACTTATGCAAGAAGGGAGAGTAATTGCATATGCCTCTCAGCAATTGAGAAAACATGAAGTCAACTACCATACACATGATTTGGAACTTGCAGCCGTTGTTCATGCATTAAAGATATGGAGACATTACTTGTTGGGCAATGTATGTCATATTTATACTGACCACAAAAGTCTCAAGTATATCTTTACCCAGCTGGAACTGAACATGAGACAACGAAGATGGTTAGAATTGATTAAGGACTATAATTTAGAAGTGCATTACCATCCGGGTAAAGCAAATGTAGTAGCCGATGCACTTAGTCGGAAGTCCCATTGCAACACTGTGGAAGCATTGTTGGAAGATGGATTCAACTTGTTACATCCTACTGTACTACACAATATCACAATAAGTTGTTCACTAGAGAGCAAAATCATAGAGCTACAGTAGACAGATGTAGGAATAAGTCACATCAAGAGAAAAATGTAAGAGCAAGAAACCAAACATTTTAGATTAGATGAAAGAGGTGTATTATGGTTTGAGGACCGACTGGTGGTACCAAAAGACCGTGAGCTAAGGAATCAAATTTTAGAAGAAGCTCACTCATCCAAATTGTCTATCCATCCGGGTAGTAGTAAAATGTATCAAGATCTAAGAACCCGTTTTTGGTGGACTAAGATGAAGAAAGAGATCGTAGCCTATGTTGCTAGGTGTGATAACTGTAGTAGAGTGAAAGCCGTCCATATGAAAACTGCTGGATTACTTCAGCCATTGCCTATTCCAGGATGGAAATGGGAGGAAATTAGCATGGACTTTATCACAGGCCTTCCAACGACGCCACAAGGTCACGATTCAATATGGGTTATTATTGATCATCTCACCAAGTCAGCACATTTTGTACCAGTTCACACAACATATCACGTGGGGAAATACTCTGAGTTATATGTTTCCCAGATCATGAGACTGCATGGCGTACCCAGGACCATAATCTCAGATCGAGGACCACAGTTCATAGCTCATTTCTAGGAGCACTTACACCAGGCTTTGGGAACCAAGCTAATTAGAAGTTCAGCTTATCATCCGCAAACTTCAGAACAGACAGAGCGAGTGTACCAAATCCTAGAAGATTTACTTAGAGCTTGTGTTATATCTTCAAAAGGTTCATGGGAGAAATGGTTACCTTTAGCTGAATTCTCCTATAACAATAGTTATCAAGCGAGTATCAAAATGGCTCCATTTGAAGCCTTGTATGGCAGAAAGTGCAGAACTCCATTGAATTGGATTGAGCCCGGTGAAAGGAGATACTTTGGTATTAATTTTGTTAATAAAGCCGAAGAGCAAGTACATATCATCCAACAACACATGAAGGCAGCTCAATCAAGACAGAAAAGTTATGCCGATAGAAGAAGAAGACCACTAACTTTTGAAGTGGGTGACTATGTATACTTGAGAGTATCACCCATGAAAGGTGTGAAAAGATTTGGGATGAAAAAGAAGCTTTCCCCAAGATATGTAGGGCCATACAAAATTTTGGAACGAAAAGGGAAGGTTGCGTATAAGTTACAACTTCCACCTGAGATGAGTGCAATATTTAATGTGTTCCATGTTTCTCAGTTAAAGAAATATCTTCGAGTACCGGAAGAAGCTATTGCACCCACCAACATGCAGCTTCAATCGGATTTGACCTATGAAGAAAAGCCAATTCGAGTATTAGAAGAGATGGAGAGAGTGACAAGGAGTAAGATTATTAAGTTTTATAAGGTGGTGTGGAACAATCATAGTGAACAAGATGCTACGTGGGAAAGAGAAGATTATCTACGAGAAGTTTATCCCGCCTTTTTCCAAGAATGGTAGGTCTTGCAAATCTCAGGACAAGATTTTTATAAGGGGGAGGGGCTGTAACACCTCGGGTGTTAGCCTTGCATAACTTGACTTGCATAACATGAGCATGATCATCACACATTCATAAACAAGCATTTACAATTGAAACATTTGATTGAAACATCTGCAACATTTGCTTGTTATCGCATGTTTTATTATCATATGCAACCTTTCTCGTTATTTCATGTCTCCATGTGTATCTGCAAATGATCATGAATGAAAACATGTACTTGGTAGATGTGAGTCACAAAAACATGTAACCACACTTGGGTTAGCAATTAGAACATTGTTCATGAAAGTCACTTTTCTTAATCAAGCCTTTAAGGCATGTTTCCTGTGATTGCCCTAACTAGCTCTATGATTGACTACTACATAAAATGATTTAATGACCTTGCAAATTGCTTAAACATGCTTAGGATATCATTATGAACAACTTTGGTATTTAGGGCTAGGGATAATTTGGTCATTTAGTCATGGTTTGAGTATGTATCATAATTTTAAAGTGACATGTTTGACTAAAGTTGAACTAGGTGCTAGAGACCTTGCATGGAGGAGTTCACTAAAACAAAGTTGTAGTGTTTGACATAAGGAACAACTTTTATTTTTGGGTCTTTGACTGATTCAGCTCCTAACATGTGTGAATTTGGATTACAAAAATCAGAGAAATCAACCATTTCAACACTTAGCAAATTTTGCTAAGTCATGAATAGTGACAGCCTGACAAGCCAACCTTGAGCATGATTTTTCTCTGTATTTGTTGCGAATTAGAACAAGTTCTTTGAACAAGTATTGTAGCTGGTACATAGGTCTACAATTTTGGTTTAGGAAGTTTTGGCTAGAAGTCCACGAATTAAGAGTTTGTTCAACGTGAAAACCCGTCGTCAGGCTCGGTTTCGGTTCACTGAATGAACTGAATCAAAGCCATCAGTGGCCGACCACCGGTAGAGCACGCGCGCCGCGTGTCCATAGTGATGGCCGCGCATTGCCAACGCTCTGATCGCACAGGCCACGACGCGCCTGGGCACGGCCTTAACCCCGCCAGCGTCTGCCCGAGCCATCCCGCACCCTCATTTTGCTTTTTCCGGCCTCTCTTCCTTGCCGCAGCAGCAACCAAGCTCTCGCAGCTCCACCGTCGCCATAACCATGCACAAGCTCATGCCTAGCCACTCCATCACCACTTCAGCACTCCATCGCCACCCCAGCAACCCCCTGCCTCCTCCCGTGCCTGCTGACAGCATTCAGTAAACGCCAGCGTCGTGCGCAAGCTCGCCGGAGCTCCACCGCCAAGTCCGTCACCGTGGCTGGGGCACGTCCCTCCACCGTAGACTGTGTAGCCATGCATGTTAGGTTTGCCTGAGTTCAGGGATGCTCGTCCACGCCCCTTTGTGCCTCACCGTGGCCTCCACCGGCGTACCACCGTAGTCCAGCCCTGCCGCTCCGCCATAGCCCCCGCCGTCATCTCTAGAGTCGACAATAGGGCCGGTCAAGTGGCTCATTAGATGCGCTAGGTCGAGTAGAAAGTCTAGTGAAGATGTCACCGCCGGCGAACTCGCCACCGTTGAGTTCTGGCCGCGTCCGTAGAGCAGCGCCGCCGGCTCTGTTTTTGTCCCGCTGACCAGTGGGTCCCGCGTGTCAGCGACTCCATGTTTCAAATCCAGTTCAGTTTGAATACAGATTCACATGTGTTTTGTTATTTTTGTATCTTCAGTTTGATAGCCCCTAAAATTATGAAATAAATTTGTGAGTGTTTCTTAGGAAGTGTAGTATTTAGGAAAAATATGTTCTTGACTTGTACAGTAGAAATTGTTGGAGATTTAAATAGGGATTTGAAATGTGCTTTTGAATGCATTCAAATTTGTTTATTTTATATCTAGAGTTCCTGTGCTCCAAAAATTATGAAATTTTTGTGGTAAGCTAGTCTTAGCATATATGAACTCTGGTAAAAATGTTAGGACCAGTGCATGTGTAGATTTATAGTTATAGATTTTTCTTTTATGAATAGTTAATACTTGTGTAAATTTTTATAAATTATTTATGAATCCAAAATTCATGAAAATTTTTAGAGGTAATCCTAGTAGTATATGGATGCTAAGAAAAATAGGAAATCTATTGCTTGACACTTTTCAATAGGGTTTTCCATTTTTGCTATTTCAAGCCTTGCTTCCTTGTCATTTTTGTATAGGATGTTCTACTTAGTAAAATGACATGCAATTTTAATAGTAGTCCTTTGATAGCATTAGTAAGGCACTGTAAATTTTTGAGAATTTATGAAATATATCTGATATATGTTTATTATTTAACCTAGATATCTAAATAAAATAATAAAGAATATTAAATAAATAGTTTGGGCTTCACCATTATATTATCTTAAATGTATTTGGTATGCTTAAATTGTTGGTAGATTCTATGTTGTCAAATTTTGAATGATTACATGAAGTAGAAGTATTATTACTTTATATTGCATATTAAATAGTTTCCGGACTGATTCTTGAGTTTGATGAGTTGCATGTTGAAACTGATGTGTACTGTAAAGATGGTTAATAACAAAGTTGTAGAGAATTTGATAAGCTTTCCAGAAAGTCTAGGATCACTATTTTTGGATTAGTAGAACTCCAGTTATGAGTGAAACAAGTAGCTACTGTTTGTGGCATAGGCGATCCATTGTAGAAGTAGTTAAGTAATAATCGAGAAGAGATATGCACCTACTCAATAAACATGATGCACTTGTTAACATATATGCATTCGTAATACTTATGCCATACTCATGCATCTAGGATCAGAGGAAGAGATCATGTTGCTGGAATTCAAAGAAGCAGAGGAAGGGAACCAGCAGGAGGATCCGCAAGCCGCAGCTCCCGAAGGCGTGGAGCAGAACCCTGAAGAGCTTCCAGAGTGTCTTGACCACCGCCCTACTTCCTTTCTGTGAGGCAAGCCCCAGAGCATTATAAGTCTCCTAGTAATTTATAAATGTTTACTTATGTATTTATGGTTGATGCATTAGGTTATAAGAGTTGAATGAAACCACTTGATGCATGTACATTCCTTGTCCAGATATTACACCTTTAACCGGTATAGGTCCAGGATCGAATAAATGCTTAGCCATGCTTAGACCGGTAGAAGTCGGGTGATGACCTGTCACCTGCGAGATATAGGTGGATACCGGAGCATGGTTGGCTATATCTACCATCGTGGAACAGAACCATGAGGTAAAAGTAAATCAAGACCGGACGGGAGGTCGATAGAGAAGCAACAAGACATGGAGGTCTTGGGTGCGGATCTATCCCTGTCTGTGTCGATCAAGGACCATACCGTTGTTGGAACTTCTGACAAGATTGAACGCATGCCTCTCACTTAGCTGGCCGGATAACTCATTTCGACCATGAAGCCGAGTAATTCAACTCAGGCCAGGAATCGTTCTGTTGTGCGCTCCTTCTGGGGAACGATCAGACTGAGCCCAAGGGTAGGCTTGCCCTGAGCATCCTGGCATTTGGTGTTCTAGATTGTGCGGCGCAGTACGGACCCGCGAAATGTGTACCAGAGTTGTACCAAAGGTGACCTAAGGCTATCATGGCTGGTAGACCTGGGTTTGTGTTAGGAATAAATTCCCAGCTGGTTGAAATCGATTCGAATCACCATCTTTCCCAGATAGTGAGAAACTTGACTAGCTCCAACATCGTAGTAACTGTGTTATGAAACATGATGGTTCGGATGAATATGAAATTACAACACCTGCTATGGTTACTATTGTAGGCTTCTAAATGATATACCACATGTTTGGCATAGGATAGTTGCTAATCTAGAAACGGATAGTTATAGTTAACCTGATAAAGAAATAGTAACTGTACCATGACTCAATTGCTTTTACGCAAAAAATTGTTGTCGAGTTACGTCCACTTATACAGCCTTGCATGATCCTTGGAGTCATTTTATTTCTGGTTCATGACGGGTAAGTCTAGCTGAGTACCTTCTCATACTCAGGGTTTATTTTCCCATTGTTGCAGATGGCACTGTGTATCATGGGTATTGCAAGAGTTGCTTCTATCTCGCCGTGGATGAGGAGTAAGCCTTGGGCAGGCTTCTTTAGTAATTCCTACCTTTGCTTTTGTGGACCGTGATCTGGCTTGGCACTGTATTAAACTATGTTGGAAACTTTATCTTCAAGCTTATTCGCTTCCACTTTATTTATCAAACTCGGTTTGTAATAACTTTTATTCGTACTCTGATGATGAAAAGTATCTGTGAACTTTATGTAATATGTGGCATGTATGTTGAATCCTGTACGATCTTGGTTGTTGTAAATCGTTTATCGAGACCCGTTGTAGTACTCGACGGACTACCAGGTTTATATGGGTTCAAGTATGACAGTGCGACTGCTTGTGGATTGCCATTGTACTTGTATTCTTATAAATTGGTTGGTTCTACGACAAACACTCTCCTAGACTAACAGTTGGACGGTCATGCTCTCACAACTCACACTTACCTTGGCGTAGAGGCAATTGATCCATACATTACCATTCAAATGAATGGCACCCATGCAATAGCACGCCGCATGGATGACTGAAATATAAACAATCAATTCCCCCAATTTAGAAATTATATAAGACACCTAAAAGTCCTTAAGTGGGCTACAAGGGATGTGATCACCGGCACACTGTAAAATTTCAGATTTTGAAACACTTATATATAACTATAAGTTGGAAAACTGTTTTCGCAACAAAAGCTTTTGTTTTTAAATACCCATATGGCATGTTTAGTGTTGAATCTAGCTCTGATACCAGCTATCATAGAACCGACCAATTTATAAGAGCATAAGTACAAAAACAATCGCCGAAACGATCAAATTCTCGCACTTGAGCCCATATAAACCCGGTAGTCAACTGAAACCACGAAGGATTTCAAACCAACTTGCATACAACCAAGATCATAGTAATTCAACATAACACATCATACGTTACAACATTTCACAGATGGTTTGCAGATAGATTACAACACCTCAGAGTCATAGTTATTACAAACCAAGTCTTGTAAAGTAGCGGAAGCAAATAGTTTAACTCACACACATGAGTTCAAATACAAGTACTAGCTTGCCGATCACATCCCACAAAAGCATTTGGTTAAAATAAATGACACCAAGGATCATGCATAGCTTAATTTAGTGGAGCTGGCTGACACTTTCTTTTCGTAGAAAAGCATAAGTAGTAATGATCAACTCTTAACCTGAGCTAGCAGTGACTTTTAGCCATTAACCTATCATCTATATTAGCACCTGTACTAAGCAATCATTTGATTAAGATGCAAACATTAATAACCATAGCAGGTATAAATCATGGCAACAATATCATCATCATCCATTTAACCATATTGTTAAATTAATTGAATGTACGTTGTCGCTGCTCAGTCATGTTCTCACTATCCGGGAGAGACGACAATTTGAATCGATTCCTATCTAGGTGGAGGGGTATTCCTAAACACAAACCCTGCTTCCCCCGTCAGGGTCGCAATCAAGTCACCTTTGGCATAATTTAGAAGTCACGAGTCCAAACAGATCAGCTTTCTCAGAGAACCACTCTGCCAAGGTTGATCGGGACTCTAACCCGCCATGGGCTTATGCCAATGGCTCTCCACACATCCTTACTACCTCCAGAATGCATGCCACTGCTCGCGTTCCTAGCCTAAGTCGAGCTACTAGGCTTCGCAGATGGAATGAGTTATCTAGCCAGCTAAGTGTTAGGCTATGTTCAACATGACATGAGGACGTACAGCGTATCGGTCCTTAAACAACACAAACGGAGTCACTATGTCCAACCCTACACAAGACTCCGCCCGGTCTTCATTAATTATTAACATGGTTCTTTTCCACGATAGCAAATATAGCCAACTGTGATCCACCTCATCCTAAAGCTCGTAGGTGATAGGAAATCACCTGACTTCTACCGCACTAAGCATGGCTAAGCATTTAACCCATTCCTGAACTTAAATAGGATTCAAGTGCGATATCTAGACAAGGATAAATATATAATGCAACAATTGGTTCCAACCAATTCCTATACGTAATGCATCATCAACAATAAAAGATACTCAAAGGAAGACTTAGAATGCTCTGGGGCTTGCCTTTCAGGAAAGAAGATGGGCGGTGGTCAGGGCACTCGAGTAACTCCTCCTCAGCGGTTGCTTCGTCGATTGCCTGAACCTCGGGCTCCTCCTCCTAGCTCGCTCCCTCGAACACCAACAGCGTCACTCCCTCCGGCACACCTATTGCATGTATGCGCAAGTTAAATATCGTGGATATACATGAATGAAGTTAGGAATGCTCAGGGAATACACATGCTTACTGCAGTCCGCATTTTCCGACTTAAGCTCTATTCAAATCACTTTAACTTACCAAATTTATACAACCAAATGTACAATTGCTCATCTTCAATTAAGGACCTAGCACCTGCACCTAAGCATGTTCTCAAGTTAGGCTAGCACCTAAACAATCCACAAGAACATTGCAACAAAGCATACGCACAAACATTTGTATTTCAGCAAAATAGGAACTATGCAGTGGTACAGTAAACTGATCATAACCGGAGATCTACAATTCAAAATGACAGGCAACAAGACAATTTGGAAATCTTATGAAATTGCCTACAATTCATTTTTAGACCTCAAAGCATGATTCTAACCTTTACTAGGTCAAATTTATAGAACCACATAATCAGGTCCAAACAAGACAAAGAGCAAGTAAAACTGTGATCCAACTTTGAACAACTGTAGCTCCTAAACTACTAGGCCAAATGCCACCAAATTTTTACTGGAGCTAGATACATAAGTTATCTACAACTTTTGCATTCACCACTTTCCCAGCAAACCAAATTATCATGGTGAACTTTGCAAAGTTCCTAGAACTGTCTAAAAAGACATAATGCAATGAAATATTTATTAACTTACGTTGTAAACATATAATTGGACAAAACCAACTTTAGTCACTTATCACATATATCACAAGAATACCAGAAAGTAAAGTGTTCACCACCAATTCATTTCTTTTAATGCCTTTCTTAATTTATTTAATTATTTAAGAGGGATAATAAACATATATGAAAACTACACCATTTAATCTACATCAATTACAGTAGGTACTACATGCTCCAAGTAGGCTACTATGAAAATTTCACATCATTTGAGCAAGAATAACATCCTACACAAAAATGACAAGGCATAAAGGTTTAAAATGACATAATTAGGAAACCCTAGTGAAAAGTATTAAGCAACAGATTTTATATTTTTCCTAGCATCCTTAAGGTACTAGGACATCCTCCAATAAATTTCATGGTCATTGGGTTCATAGATAAATTACTAAAATTCACACAAGGATCATCCAATGATAAAAGGAAAATCTATAACTCAAAAACTATAGATGCACTGTCTCTCAAATTTTTACCAGAGCTTCTACTCATCAAGAAGAGCTCACCAACAAAATTTCATAATTTTTGGAGCAAAGGAACTCAAGATATAAATTAAACAAGTTTGCATTCATTTAAAAACATATTTCAAGTTTCAATTTAATTCTTCCAAAAATTCTACAAGTGTTCATGTTATATTTTTCCTAAATACTACACTTCACCATGATCCTAACAAAATTGGAACCACCCAATTTGGATCTACAAAACTAGAGATACAATTTTTACAAAACAGCACTGAAATCTGAGTTATTTGAACTATCCTTTGAACACTCAGTCACTGGCAGGTGGGGTCCACCGGTCAGCTAGGCCTGTGCATCAGTGACATGAAAATAGGGGAGGTGGCTTGCTGGACGTGGAACCGGCAGAGCTCACCGACGGCGGTGTCACCGGCGATGAGGAGGGTACCTCCGCGTTCACCATGACCTCCTGCACCGATTGACATCCTAACCCTAAACCCTACTGGCCCCTAAGTACCCCAGCCACGAAGCTCAGCGGCTCGGCCATGGCGCACGGCAGCACACAGCCGTGTTCCGGCTTGGCTAGACTAGTGTTCACCATGACCTCTCGCACCGATTGATATCCTAACAGTCAGAGCGTAGGGGTTGATAAAATAAACACATTCACCGCAAGGTGAAGTGTGCCCACTTAGTCCCCGAGCCTGGTAGTAGGTAACATAGGCACGTGGTGCCAGGGTCTAAAAAGAATTCCCAGTTAAATTGAGAATCCAATCGTCGTACAGGTGATACGAGATGCACCGGCAGGTGCATCGTACCGATGTAGTCCCCGAGCTTGCTGGAAGGCGAGGTATGAGCCTTGTAGCAAGGTCTAAATAAATGTCTCTCAACTGTATGTGAGTATAAATCACATGTAGCCAAGGAGAGCGGTCTCCAAGTAATGTTTCGAGAGTGATCAGGGCAGTCCCCGAGCAAGATAGTGGTCTAGGCAGTCCCCAAGCATGAGAGTAGTTGGAACAATCCCCGAGCATGATAGTGGTCTGGACAGTCCCCAAGCACGATGGTGGTCTGGGTAGTCCTCGAGCACGATGGTGGTCTGGATAGTCCCCGAGCACGATGTGGTCTGGGCAGTCCCTGAGCATGATGTGGTCTGGACAGTCCCTAAGCATGAGAAGTGCGGCAAAAAACCATATGCCACTTGTGCTATTATCTTTTGTATTTATGTAATTACTTGTCCTATTAAGTCCAATCTGACATGTCTGGTCAAAAAAAGTAGACAGTATAGCACGTCATACTATCTTCTTGTCTTTTCAAGCAAACAGTTGTGTGGCACCTATAAGTAGGTGCGTCAGTGTGGGCCCCCTCACACTGGTAATGAAGAGGCGTATACAATGATAATGAAGAGGCGCATATATTGGTGTAGATCTCGAGGCTATGAAAACAACCATCTGTGGCATGTGCGCACGTCTCCCAAGAATCTCGGGCAGACAAAATAGTGAGGTCTCTTGGTTAAATACAGTATAGAATTGGAAGTTACTTTTTACTGAACCCCATTACCATTCATAGCCGTAGCCTTCTTCTTCCTCTTGCCAACCCTAATACCCCCGAAATCACCACCAATCAATCCTCCATAGTTTCCTTGTTCATCAGCAAGGCTAGATCCATGGTGAAAAGTGACGCACAGAAGAAAGTAGGAGTCATGGCAAAGGAGTGGTGGAAATCAAGAAGCAACGAGCAGACCATTGAAGACCTCATCGCCATGGGAGTACTCCACAATAAGGAGCTCGCAGGATGGCGTGCGCCGAGGGGCGAAGGGTACCTCGATCCACAACCAGGTGAGATCATGGTGTTTGAAGACTTCTTTAAGCGGGGCTTTGGGGTTCCGGTATGTCCTTTCCTTTAGGGCCTCTGTCTGTACTACGAGATTGGGATTTGCAATCTGCATCCCAACTCAATTCTGCTTGTCTCCACCTTCATTCATGTTTGCAAAGCATATGGTGGCTTCCAGCCCCATTTTGACTTCTTTCGCCATCTTTTCTATCTGTGGAAGAAAGGAAACAGCGACTCGAAGATAGCTAGAGGTGTGTACCTCAACCTTCGTGACGGGATAAAGGCCCAGTACCTACACTACCCATGGAACACATTGCTTGACGACTGGTACAAGAAGTGGTTCTACATCTGCAAAGAGCCGAACAAGATCACACTGTGCGACGTGGGGTTCATTCTAGAGAAGAGGACCAGCTGGTTGGAGAAGCTCGAGCACCTGGAACAGATTCTAGAAATACTTGGGATGATCCCGTGGAAGAAACTAGATGGTCCGAGCATGGTCGGGAGCTTCATCAGCCGAAGGATCTAGCCCTGCCAGAGGAGGGTACATCCCGGCTATGAGTACCAAGGTAGCACAGACCCAACGAGAATGAGGCAGGAGGCGCTTAACAAGATCGAAGTCAGAGCCAGAATTGGAGAGCTATTTAACTTAGCTGATCCAAATTATGTTAGATTGAGCGACATCGAGCACGCTTTCAAGCTCGCCCAACCTCCCCCAAAGGTAACTCATCTTGCCTTGTACCCGTAGTCTCATACTGTAGTAGAAACTTACTATGTGATCTCCTATATTTTTCCTAGATTAATGGTCAGGATAGAGCGACGGTGTTTGTGTCGCCACCCCCTAGTGTAGATTGGCCGCATGTTGCTAACCCGACCACCCAGACCAGCATTAGGGGCGAGGATGTCGACTGGGCCATGCTCAAAGTTGGAGAGGAGGCAGTGGCCAAAGCTATTGGTAAGCGGCCGGTGGCCAGCAAGCGTCGTCAGGCGATCTTGACTTTGTCGACGATGACACGGAGGATGCAGACATCTTTCGACTCATCCCTTGAAAGAGGAGGAGGCAACTGGAGTCGACAGAGCAAGGTGGCTCCTCCATGCCAGTGGGACTCACATCGCCGACCACTATAGCACAGAGGACAAGCGGTGGAGGGGTCAAGCACCAAGCCCTGGCGTCGGTGTTGGATGTAGAGGGAGACCAGGTGTCACCCGCACAGCACATGGAGCAAGCATGGCCGAAGAGACATGCCTTCGCCACATCTTTCCGCGCTTCCAACATGTAAGTATTTGTAACCTTGATGTAAGCTTACAATTTATATTGATTATGGTTGCCTTCTGAACTTATCTCAGATATACTAGTTCGGCGTCCACCGAAAATCCAGACCAACTAGCTGGGAGCGGCGTGGCTTCACCAACAATTTCAGAGAAGACTGCCCAGTAGCCGGCCATGGAGGAAACCATAGCAGAAGGTCCATTGGAGCCTCAGCACACAAGCAGCCAAACAACAGTCTCTGAGCAGGTGGTCGAGGGAAGAACCAAGCCAAGCACAAGTGCTTCGAGCACCAACCCTGCTGAGGGCAACACCTCAGCACCAAGAGTAATGGAACAGATTGAGGAGCAGCAGCCAGAGGTGATAGCACAGAGCATGTTTGTCTATGTTGCAGCCCATGGAAAGGGCATAGTGATCGCAGAAGCTGCCAACTCCGGACCAGCACCGATACCCAAAGAGGAAGCCAAAGAGGACAAAGTAGAGGAGGTCCTGTGCCATCCACAAGACAAGCGACAACATGTACATGTGTCGCGCTGGTGAAACAACCAATGGGTTGTTCATGAGGAAATCCCAGAGGTCAAAGAGACCAAGAAGGTTGAACGAGTGGTGAAATGACTGGTGACGGAGGTCTAGGTATGTTTTGCTTCATCACCTAATCTTGCTGTGTAGTCAAACTTTCTTACTTAGCTTTTTGCACATAGGACTTAATGAAGACCGCAAGGTACCATAAGAAATGCTTCGACCAGATCAAGGGGATCACTGCAAGCAATAAAGAGCTAACAGCGGAAGTGGAACGCTTGCACCACCAACTTGAAGCCGCCAACCATAAGAGGACAGAGCAAGAGTCCTAGAACTAGAACCTTGTCGTCTAGCTCGGTAACAAAGGGCAGGAAAGAACAAGTAAGTAGTCACTTTATCACAATGAGTGCATGACAAGTGTTGTTGCATTGTTGGTAGTAACAGCTATAGTGCAGGCTTAGAAGCCGAAGTGGTCCGTCTCCGAGAGGAGAACAATCGTGAGGTCATGGAGTGTGATCGCCTGAAGGAGGACAATAGAAAACTAGCGCACGACCAGTCGCAGCTCTGGGACCACATGACCAAGATGAAAGAGGAACTGAAAAGTAAGTTTTCCAAACCCCTTTGCTCACTTTTGTTGCCCGCTTTATCTTGTCGTGGTATGATGTTTTAATGGCTTGTGCAGTTTGCAGTTTTAAAAGTCAATGCCAAGAAGCATCTAGAAGCTGTGATGAAAGATTGTGACGGCTGGAAGGCGTGATGCCAAGAGATCTCCGAGGATTGGGACACATGGAAAACCCGATGCCAGGAGGTGGCAACGGGCATTTTGCCGGTCCTCAACCTTATCGACCCAATGCTTACAGAGGACGTGCCAAGGACGCCATAGCTCGGGCTAGTTGATAGATGCCGAAAGGCATGGGGATGGTTCCAAGAGTTTGTGAAGGTGGCGGTGAGTACATAGGCACACATGTGCTAAGCATGGTGTGTGCTCACTACCCCTTGATCAATCTCAAGCGCCTAGAGGCTAGATACCCAAAGGAGGTAGATCTAGACAAGGCTGAGGAGCTTTGGATGACCCAGCTAGACTTGTTGGCAAAAATAATTGGCGACGTTAACCTGTGTGGAGGTGGGACAGCACCTGTATAGGGTACGCCATCAACAAGTTAGCTGGAAGCGCCATCAGTTTTAAGCCAATCGGTAAAGCCTATAGTCTCGACCAGCTAGGCATCGGTGAGGCCATCTTCTTCAGCTCAACCAGTACAAGAGTCCCCAAGACTCGAGCACAATGCTAGGCCTAGTGAGCAACAGGTGCCGTGTGCCCCGACCAGCCAATAGGATAGGCTATAGCTGTAGAAGAAGATGTAGTTGTGTTATTGTAAACTTAGACCTTTTCAGGCAAGCTTGTAATAATGTAACTGTATATCAGCATAAGCTTGTTTGTTTTGTGGAAAACGTATTTAATCTTGGATCTCATGTTGGTGTAACTAAGTGAGAACATGTTAGCATTCTATTTAGTTGTACTAGTTTAGTCGACATGTCATCCTGATAGGTTTGTATGGCCCTAGTTTGTCCTGTGGTCGGAGTGTGAGGTGCATAGCTTGTGCACACGTAGATGTAGACAAGTCAAACCAAAGGGGACCTGTCGAACACCCATAGCATAGAGAGCAGATCCCATGCATGCATTGGGAGGAACTAGAGACAGGGCCTACTCTGAAAACCTAGGAAGGAATGGTGGTCGGTTTTGACTGGTTGAGTTAGGATAACAATAGACTTCAAAGTGACACATTAGAGTGGTTAGAGAAATCATAATAGCTTTATTGAATTAAATCAAAAGTACAAGAGGAGTACATATCTTAGTAGTTAAGCATAGAAATGCCTAAGCTTGTCGATGTGCCATGAATTGGGTACGTCCGTATCGTCCAGGTGAGCTAACCTATAAGATGTTGGTCGTGTATCTTCCTTGATCATGAAGGGCCCTTCCCATGGAGTTGCGAGTTTGTGGACACCAGCCTAATTCATCTTCCACTTCAGAACTAGGTCCCCAACCATGAAGAACTGCTCCTTAACGTTCTTGTTGTAGTACCTGCACAAAGCAGCAATGTATTTGGCTATACACACACAAGAATTGAGCTGCTTCTCTTCTGCACTATTTACTTCCAGCTCCCGCACTTCATTGCCCTTGTCTTCATCGAAGTTCTCTACCCGTGCTGATCTAAAGGCTATATCTGCTGGGAGCACTGCCTCAGCACCATAAACCATAAAGTATGGTGATACGCCGATATTGCGACTGGGCTGGGTTCTGAGACCCCAGACCATGGCCGGTAACTCTTTGAGCCATCTTCCAGGAGCTTTGTCATTTTCTCCGTACATCCTCTTCTTAAGTGTGTCCAAGATCATACCATTTGCCCGCTCGACCTATCCATTAGCTCTAGGGTGCGCCACCGAGACGTATTTTACTACTATGCTCCTTTCATCGTAGAAGTCCCAAAAAGCATTCCTAGTGAACTGAGTACCCAGATCAGTGATGATGCTGTTGGGTATGCCAAAGAGGTGGATGACCTAGTCGATGAACGTGACAGCCTTTTCTAAAGATGCCTGTACCAGAGGCATGTACTCTATCCACTTAGAAAATTTGTCGATCAGCACAAAGACACATGTAAATTTCCCAGGAGCTGGTTTGAAGGGCCCGATCATATCTAGTCCCCAGCATGCGAAGGGCCAAGAGGCTGGTATTGTCTAAATCTCATGTGCTAGTACATGGATTCTCTTGACGAAGAACTGACAACCCTCACAATGGCAGACTAGCTTCTCTGCATCAGCTACAACTAATGGCCAATAGAACCCTACTCGGAAAGCCTTGCCAACCAGCATTCTTGAGGCCACGTGGTTGCCATAGGAACTAGAGTGGATTTGGTCCAGGAGATGTTCGCCATCCTCTTGGGTTATACATTTCATCAAGATTTCCTCCTTTGCGTTCTTTCGCCACAATTTGCCTTCAACGAGCAGATACTGCTTACTGTGATGCATTAGGCATTCGTTTTCTGTCTGATCAGTGTAACCGCTACCATCTGTCAGATATTTGATGAAAGGTACTCTCCAGTTAGGCTCCTTAGTGGTTGGAGGTGGTTCGATGGTGTTTGATGCTGGAACCATAGCCACCAAAAGCTGGTCTGGAGGCTTGCAAACCGTGGGATCTTCCTCTTTGATGGAAGGTGTGAGCAGGTCTTGAACGAATACGCCATGTGGGACTGTAGCTTGGGATGATCCTAACTTTGACAGCGCATCTGCTACTTGATTTTTGTCCTGGACCACATGTGTGTACTCGATGCCATAGAACTTGCTTTCTAGCTTTTTGATCGATTTGCAGTATGCATCCATCTTTTTGCTAGTCGTATCCTAGTCCTTGTTGAGTTGGTTGATGACCAGGGCCAAGTCTCCGTAGACATAGAGACGTTTGATGTCGAGCTTGACCACAATGCGTAGACCATGCAGGCATGCTTCGTACTCAGCAGCGTTATTAGATGCCAGGAAATAAATCCTGAGGACATATCGGAGCTGCTCCTTGGATGGTGACATGAAAAGGACTCCTGCTCCTATGCCATCAATGTTGAGAGAGCCATCGAAGTACATCTTCTAAAACTCATCGGGTCCCTGAGAGGCAGGTGTGCTTAAGTCTATCCACTCGATGATGAAATTGACAAGTGCCTGAGACTTGATTGTAGTACGGCTTGCAAATTCCAAGGAGAAAGGGCATAGCTCCATTGCCCATTTGATGATGCGCCCATTCACATCCTTGTTGCAAATGATGTCTCCTAGAGGATACTCGGTCATGACCACCACCCGATATCTGTCGAAGTAATGTTTCAACTTTCGGGATGTTATCAATATGGCGTAGATCAGTTTCTGGACCTGTGGGTACTTGGTCTTGGATTCATTGAGTACCTCACTAATGAAATAAATTGGTCACTGTACCTTGTAGATGTGGCCGGGCTCATCGCACTCGACCACCATGGCAGTGGAGACCACTCGATTAGTTGCCACAATGTAAAGTAGGAGAGTTTCATCTTCTCTGGGAGCAGTGAGGACCAGAGGTGATGTAAGGTATTGTTTTAGCTGTGTGAAGGTAGTGTCTGCTTCCTTCAACCACTCAAACTTCTTGAATGTTTTGAGCAGCTTAAAAAACGGTAATCCTTTTTCGCCTAATCTTGATATGAAACAACTGAGGGCAGCCATGCATCCGGTAAGCTTCTAAACATCCTTCACCTTTTTGGGCGGCTTCATGTCCAAGATAGCTTTGACTTTCTCTGGGTTAGGGCGTATGCCATCGTGACTAACGATGTTGCCAAGTAGTATACCAGAAGGAACACCAAAGATGCACTTCTTTGGGTTTAATTTCCATTAGAATGTATTAAGGGCTACAAAGGTGCATTCGAGGTTGTCAACAAGGGTACATGCTTCCTTGGTTTTGACAACTACATCATCAACATAAGCCTCGACAAGGTCATCTTTTATCTCGTCTTTGAGGCAGGCCTATATGGCGCGTTGGTAGGTAGCCTCAGCGTTCTTGAGTCTGAATGACATGGTTGTGTAGCAGCAAGCGCCGAAAGGTGTGATGAAGGATGTCTTGATCTAGTCATCCTTTTTGAGAGTGATCTGGTGATAACTAGAGTAGCAATCAAGAAAGGAAAGCAGCTCGCAACCAGCGGTTGAATCTACGACCTCGTCTATGCGAGGTAAGCTGAAGGGGTCTTTAGGGCAGTATTTGTTGAGATCAGTGTAATCAATGCACATTCTCCATTCATTATTCTTTTTGCGTATAAGAACTGGGTTGGCTAACCACTCTGGATGATACACTTCTTTGATAAATTCGGCTACCAAAAGCCATGTAACTTCTACCCTAATCGCCTCCTTCTTGTCATGAGCGAACCGTCGTAGCTTCTGCTTGATAGGTTTGGCCTTGCCGTTGACATTTAAGGAGTGCTCGATCAAGTTCTGAGGTACACCGGGCATGTTGGTAGGTTTCCATGTGAACACACTCATGTTGCTCCTCAAGAACCTGACGAGCGTGTCTTCCTATTTAGGATCTAGGTTGGCCCTGATAAGGGCCGTTTTGTTGGGATCACCGTTGACTAGCTGGATCACCTTGTGCTCCTTGGACTTGATGTTCTTGCATGGAGCCTCAAGCTCTGGGATCTCTAGGTGGTCGGCTGAGGTCTTCTTGGTGTCGAGCATGGTCTTAGCCATGCGAATAGAGAGGTCGTGAGCCTCTGCTATTTTGAAGCTGTCGTCCTCGCAGGTATAAGCTGCATATACGTTGCCCCTGAGAGTTAGAACCCCTTTCTCGGTAGGCATCTTGAGCACCAACTACCTATAGTGAGGTATGGCCATGAATTTGGTGAGCAATGGTCGACCAAGGATAGCATGGTAGGTGCCATTGAAGTCAGCGACCACGAAGTTGACGTAGTCGGTGCGGAAGTGGTCCAGGGTACCAAACTATATAGGTAGCGTGATCTACCCAAGAGGTGTAGAGCTCTGACCGGGGAGAACACCCTAGAACTATACCTCATATGGTTTGAGATCCGCTTGGGTTATCTTCAGGGCTGGCAGACTATTCTTGAACAGTATATCGATGGAACTACCGCCGTCAATCAGCACTCGAACTGAACCTTATTGATACAAGGATCGAGGACCAGGGGAAAACATCCTGGCTCAGGTATTATAGCCCATTGGTCCTTTCTACTGAAGGAGATCTCATGGTGAGACCAAGGAGGGAGCCACAGATCGGCAATGAGGTTGCCGGTGTTGGCCACGTTCAAGTAGGCGCGGCCAAGAAGCTTGCGTTCTCATTTGGTCTTAATGGACACTTTGCCTCCAATGATGGTGTGGACGCGATCGGTTGGCTTGATGTACTTGTGATGGGGATCTGCATCTTCATCATCGTTGTCTTCATTGCGCTGTTCCCCTATGTCGTTAGGCTTGTCAGATGTATCCAGAGCCTATTGACGTGGGTAGATAGACTTGAGAATGCGGTAATTCTCCATGGTATGTTTGACTTGGGGTGGAGCTGGTAGGGTCCTTTCAATGCTTTGGCATAGTCTTCTTTATAGTTGCGACGTCTGCCACCTTTCTTAACGGTGTTGACCTCATCGTCGTCTTCCCGAGCATGCTTACCCCTGTAATCGTCACGGTGATTACGCTAGTCACGGTGGTCGCGGGGGTCATTGCGCTGGTTGCGGCGATCAAAATTATCATTCCGACCATAGTTGCCGCAGTAGTCATCGTGGTGTAGGGGTGGTCGGAGCGTGGAATCCTTGCTGCTTCTTCGATGATTATCTTTTTAGCATCATTGGTATCCGCATATTTCTTGGCAGTGGCCAGGAGCGCTATGACTGATTCAGGTCTCTTGTGAAGGAGCTTGTCCCATAGGGCATCATGGAAGCAGAGACCAGTGATGAAAGCCTCGATTGCCTCATTATCGGAGATTGACGGGACCTTGATGTGCATCTCCGAGAAACGCTGGACGTACTCACATAGTGGCTCATCTTTTCGGTCTCGAATCCACTGTAGATCATATTTGTTGTCGGGTTGCTCGCAAGTAGCAATGAAGTTGTCAATGAAAGCTTGCTTGAGCTCTTGCCAAGAATCAAAGTAGTTCGCCGGCAAGCTGACCAGCCATTGGTGACCTGCATGGCCAACAACGACTAGGAAGTAGTTAGACATGATGTGCTCATCAGCCATGGCTGATCTGCATGTAGTTTCATAGAGCATGACCCATAATTTGGGGTTCTCCTTGCCATCGTACTTTTGAAGTTTTTCAAGCTTGAAGTTCTTGAGCCATATGACTTGGTGAAGGTGCAGAGTAAACTGCTTCAACCCCGAAGGGCCATGGGCAGTATCATATTCTATATAGCGATAGCTTTCGTGGGATGCATGATCGTTCGCTCTTTGGTTGATGCGATCGCACAGATCGCGTTCTCTGAGGTAATGGCGGAGATCGTTATTGCCATCACGGCGATCTCGGTTGCCACCCTGATTAACCCTGTGACCATGGTTATCGCGGCGATTATCGCGGTTGTCCCGGCGGTTGTCGTCCCAGAAGTCATGGCGGTTGTCGTCCCGACCACCATTGTGGCCACCGTTTCCGCCTTGACGGTTGTCTGATGGGTCATTGTTGCGCGAGCCACGTTGGTTGGGTGGCTATGAGCGACTTGAGTACTAGTGGCTGTGGCTTGATTCGACTAAGACGGATGAAGCCTAGGCTTGATTTACAATCTCTGTGGTCTGGGCCATAGTAGCCATCAGGTAAGCTTGTATATCATCACGAACTGCCTGTGTTTCTGGGGTGTTGGGTAGTCGTTGCATTGTCGCCATAGCAACAGCTACATTGGCGCTTAGGGTCCTAAAGACCTACTTGTCCCCCACCCTGTCAAAGGCATTGTTAAGGTCACATGGCTGGACCCTTATGCGTCGGGCCTCCTCTTCTGCCTCGGCTTCAATTTGTCAGTGATTAAATCAGTCAATATTGCGTGCTTCGTGTGCTAGCCTTTCTTGTTCTGTTTCACCGACTACCGGTGGTTCGTCATTACTGACAACATTGATCAAGTCTCCTCGCCTTGGTGGGAAGGATGGGAATCATGGGAATCTTGGGGCGTGGTCTGGGATATCCAGATCGTATTCAACGCCTTCATCGTCATGATGCTGGAGCTCGGTGTGAATAGAGGCATTAGATGCGATGCCGAACGAGGAGCTTGAGCCACCCTCTTGAACTATGTGGACCGATCCTTCTTGATAATCCCAAATTTGGACCATGTTGATGAAGTTGCACATGCCATAGGGCTGGACCTGGTGGTTCTCCATCGAGGCTTCGTACTCGGAGAGCCGAAGACCTGTCACAGGGGCTGGCTGGCAACGAACGGAGCGCCCTTCAGGAGTAGATGTGACCACGAGATCCATACCAAGTCGTGCAGGACGACTGGCCCGAACTGGTCGGGTAGATCTATTGTGGGTCGTAGTTACCTACTCATTAGGTTGACTTTGAATCGAACTTACCAGAGCTAGGGTTTTGGCAAGTTTGGTGCTGACCCGATCGATGGAGTCGAGCAAGTCGGTGTTGTCGATCTGCCTCCTTTTGTAGCGAGGAAGTGGACGACAGGTTGTTGGCATGGCTAAAGACGATGCTGGCATGGTCAGAGCTAGATCCACCATGGTCGGATCTAGATCCACTGTGGTCAGAGCCAGATCCACCGTGGTCGGAGCCATAGCCGATGCAGGTGAAGCAATGGTCGGCGCGGATTGAACCCGCACCTCCTCCGGGGTCATGGCGATGAAGTCATCGGAGCTAGTGGTCTAGGTGATCTGGCCGATGGTGAATGTGAGGCCGTTCAGTGTAGCCATGGAGCTGAGGATGATGACCATCTTGTTTGCCTAGAGAGTAGTACGCATACCCCCTACCTGGCGCACTACTGTCGACAAAATATGGTTGGCAATCTACCTAGGGGTATGCCCAAGGTAGTAGATTATCGGTAGACAGATGCATAAGCTACAAACAAGATGGTGACGCAAGACAGACATAAGATTTTATCTAGGTTCGGCTGCCATAAAGGCGTAATACCTACATCCTGCGTCTAATTGTATTGTTGTATGTCAATGATAGATGTCTTTTAGAGGGGTCCCCTGCCTGCCTTATATAATTCGGGGGGCAGGGTTACAGATCTAGAAACTAATCCTAACCAGTTACAATTACCATAGGTGGCCGGATAAGGATTCCTATTCTAACCGACCAGGATCTTGCTTGATCTCCAAATCTACCATGATTCTTGCATGGGACTCCGAACAGATTAGCTGGGCCGCGTGTCGTCTTCTAACGGGCCAGGCCCTTTGGTCTAGGGCGGCCCTGGCCTAGCCGTAAGGGTATAGGGGTTAATACCCCCATAGTGACATCTTCACCTGAGCATCTATACATAATGGAGAAGGCTAGATGAGAGCTAGGGAAGGAGGAGAAAAGTGGTGCTGTGCTGGCCACGGAGAGCACAACTCTAGCAAGGTCCGAACAGCGGTGTAAATGAAAATGTGACCACTACCTCGGTTCTTTAGCTCAACGGTGTGGTGGACAAGCTAGAGGAGGCTATAGTGGAGTTGTGGGTTAGCTAGAGGCAGCCATTTTGT